>NW_026917870.1:0-138009 GCF_032062105.1 Saccostrea cuccullata | reverse complement strand
CAGTCTACTTGCATAGAGTCTCACTATAATTTTTAGGGTGTTGTATGGAATCATAAAATCTCTTAGGTGTATGGAAGCTCACTCCCATCTATTTTGGTAGATTTTTCTTAGGGCATCACACTCATTTTCTCCCATTATATTTTTGTTATCAAATTATGTTTACTTTGTTATAATTTATTCAGTTATTAATTTATTTTTCTACCTCATTTTTTTGTTTACATTTTGAGATTATTTTGGAAACTTATTTGTTATTTGTTGTCAACTATAAAATATTCAGAATTTCACCATAATAAATTAATTGTTAAAATTTAAAACTTTCTTCTTATTTCAAGGTGTTGATCATAATCTAGGAATCTCAGAACCTGGGTTGAATAAAACAGGACCAGTTATTGTACCTTTACATAGTTAGTGGACTTGGTCTGTTCCTTAGTATTACTTAGTAGAGTTTAAAGATAATTTTGCATACTTTGGGGCAGATTGAGTACACTTTGCGGCCATAGACAAACTGGTTCCCGTTACAGCTGATATACGTACACAGTCATTGATTGTTTGTTTTGTTCGTCTTAAGAATTCTTCCTTTGTGTTTTCTGATTCACGGTGATGTCTTGCAAAGTATTATTACCAAATGCTGTTATAAATGCATAGGCCGAGTTTGCAATGGACCGACTCCGTAATAGTCCGATTTTGTAATAGTCCGACTCGGTTATAGCCCGACATCTCTAGTACCCGTCTTGTATACGCCATTACCGTCAATACTATTTAAAATGCTTTTTTGTGGCAAAATTGGTTATTGGTTGATTTTTACGCAAGTAAAAATATTTAATTGTGAGTAGAGATGGCCAGGGTTATATTTCTACTACAGTAAAAATAATTAATTTGTGAGTTAGATGGCCAGGGTTTTATTTTTACTGCAATAAATTAATTAATTGTGAGTAATGTGGCCAAACAGTATTCCTACTTCAGTGAGAAATTAAATGTTTTTACTGGAGTAAAAGTGACTTTTATTGGAGTAAAAATAATTTTACTTGAGTTAAAATATATTTACTGGAGTAAAAATGTTTAACTGTGAGTAGCAATGGCCAGTGTTTTATTCTTACTGCAGTAAAAATAATTTAAGTGGAGTAAAAATAAATAATTGTAAGTAGAACGGCCAACCATGGCCGAGTATAGAACAATTTTGCAGCTCTTTCGGCAAATGGTGGATTCCTTATATGAGAGAAATTCTAAAAACACACGAATATTCTGCTGTACAAGTTACTAGGACTCCATAAATTATGATTTTAGTAAGGTGTACGTAGTTGAATCTGCTTTATGTCGCATTCTAAATCGATACATTTGCAGATTTCATTTTATTGGGTTTTTTTTATTTTGGGTAACATGTTTCCTGTAGGACAACCAGACTTGACAGGACTGATACGAAGACCATGTTTGACATCATTAAAATCTGATTAAAAGAAAAGGTTTCGTGCCTTCGTAGCGTTTATTCCTTCTTGTAATATAGGATCCGGGCCACATTTAAAGGGTGAAGGTCAAATGGCTAAAACGTAGCACATGTAGGGAATTCACTTACCTCCCTTTCAATGATAAAAATAAAGACAGTTTTCATGTTTGTGATACTTTTTGGCAATAGAATAAAAGTTTAATGTCTAAAGTTCACAATGATATGCATCAAGGTGCATTTCAAGCAAAAATTATGCATAGAACTATGTATTGAATATAGCGGTCATTTAGTTTGTTTACACTTTTTTTGCCAAGCGAGGGCTATCCTGAGGTCATGACGTTAGACGTTTATTAATAACCAGGGAATTCCACATTGAACACCCCTATTTCTGAATGTGAATATTTATATGACGCATTGCTCTATCATGTGGTCAAAGATTTTTTGGAAATAAAGCTTTTTTTTTAAAAGTCACAAAGAAAATAAAACACATGTGTTTACTATAAAAGGCTATATGTAAGCTAATTGTGGTCCGGGTCCTTATGATGGGGTATTTGCGGGTTTCCCCTGAATTTATTTTTAAAGATATGACAGGGAATTTTGACAGGAGGAGGGTTATGCATTTTTGAAATTAAATTTTATTGAAATTAAAATTTTGTGAGTGATTGAAAAAAAATAATTAAATTATGCATTCCAGAATGCAATATTTCAGAGGAATTGATATGTCGGTGAAAAAGGTCACATTAGTGCATTCATTGACCACCAAATAGTTCCTTTTTAAAAACAGTAAAACTGTTTTATAATGTGTATTTACATGGGGATTCTTAATAAGGGGCCCCTTTGAAGTCATAGATGAAAGACGAGGTGTTTATTGGAAATGACAGACAAGCTATCCATTGATTCCCCCCCCCCAAAAAAATAAAGCGAAATAAGAAGGTGGTGATTGGGCCAATATTTACTATAACATGTGCATGGATTTATTTTGCAGGAAAGCACGTGGAAATGGGATTCAGGCTTTGCCCGACTCATAATTGCACATGCAGGCAGAGGTTGTGTATTGGAGTTTATAATTTCAGGTGAGTGGAAATTGTTGTGAAAAAATGTGTACGTCTCACTAAAATAGAAATGGGGGTGATGGGTTTGTCATTTCAAGGAGGGGGGGATATAGTTTGTAGTTTTTGACAAACATTGATCAGTAAATATGTATATATGTATGTACATGTGTGCGTATGTGTATGATGTGTCTTATGTATTTATGTGGAAGTTTTGGGGTTGTGGCCTGGTGTTAATTTTTACACGTTTCTTATACGTTTGTAATGTTGGTATCTTTTCGAATAATTTGGTTGGCCCTGAGAAGGGCCGTTTTGTCTTCGTCTTGGCAACTCATGTCTGGTAGTTTGTGTGATCCTCTGGATTGCCTCCCTTGGATTGTAGGCTGGTGGGTTTGGGATCAAGTTGCCCTTTGTTGTAGGTGCACCCGGGTTTGGTATTTCCTTTTCTAGCTGCATGTTGTTTCATTAGCGTAGCTTTTCTCTACATTTCTCGCCTTTTAACTGCTTTTCTCTTTCTGTATTCTCTGCGATAGGCGTATTCCTGGTCAATGCTTTTTAGGTACTGATGTGTGTGGCCGGACAGTGGCAATGTAATCTCTGCTGCTTTCATTGATGTTGCTAGTCCCGGACTGTTGTTTTGTCTTAAGATCTCAACTAAGAGGATTCCTTCAGCATTTCTTGAATAGTTGGTGTGCTTAGATAAAATTTCGCTGACTGCTCTGCTAAGACCCTCGCATTTCTGAGTTGACGTGTTGAGTTTCATTCCCTTATGGCACTTTGGCTAAGTCGCATCTCAAGAATGACTTTTAACAAGTACTTGTCATTTTCATTCAGGTGCAGGGATATCAGTTTGTTCGGGGCGAGGAAATAAGACTGATTCCACCAGTTGTGTCTGTCTCCACCTTCACACACCACTGAATTCCTACGACATTTTGAACAGTCTCCCGAGTAGCAGAGGATGGTACTTTCTACGACAAGAGGAAGTTTAATACAGATGATGTTGATGTCCCCAGTGTAGGTATCCATGAGTTTCTTATAGACTAAGCTGCACCGGGCCTTTACATCTTGTGCAAAAACTTTTCTCATGTGGTCTAACCTCATTCTTGTTTTGCAGGGAAACATCTCGGGGCTGAAGTGGGCACTGTGACACTGCCGGAACTGGGCTCTGCTGACATGGGTTGAGTCCGCCAGTCGAGTGACTCGCCAGTCTGGAATGAAAAATGCGCATGGCATCTTGGATTCCCAGGGCTGACCGGGGATCACCGTCTGCTGTGGCGTGCTTCACCTTGAACCTGTCCAATGCCAGATCTTCGCCAATGGATTTAGCCATCTCGTACTCTGAAAGAGGTGAGAACATTTCAATATTAGCTGTGCAGTCTTCATGACCCCCCGGACAATGAACATCATATCCATTACATCGAAGCCAGATTCCAGTCCAGCAAAGTTTGTTTTGCATTGCTGCGC
This sequence comes from Saccostrea cuccullata, assembly GCF_032062105.1. NCBI lineage: Eukaryota > Metazoa > Mollusca > Bivalvia > Ostreida > Ostreidae > Saccostrea > Saccostrea cuccullata. Next base: position 134,055 of record NW_026917870.1, on the reverse strand, counting down.
CAATAATATACTGTTTGTTGGTGTTGGTCCCGCATGCAATGGCGTAAGCTTGTGATGCATTGTAGCCTGGCTTTTTGCTGCTACCGAAGGTTATGGAGTTGTAGCGTCCATTTATGGCAATGTCCAGTTCCTCTGGATGTTCTTGACCTTTGACCTGGTTGAAGGCCTTAACCAGTTGTCTCTTCTCACCCATGTCTTTCTTATTTAGGGCTAGAGTGGCTGTGTTGACCTGGTTGCTGGCCTTTGCATGGAGCTGCGGTAAGAGGGGGAATGTCCAAGGCAGCTACCATTTCCCGACTGCGTCGATTCCCCATGGAGGTGTTCTGCAGAGCTAATTGAAAGTTCCAGTTGATACGGGCAGGATCAGGGCCTGGTTTGTTAAAGGTAGGAATTTCAGTGTATAATTTATGGTAATTTGTCTGAAAATTCGTACCGTACACAGTAGTCTCTTCTGCCATCCAAACCCCCATTTCCTCTGTCCTGAGTATTCCCACACCGGAAAATTGCAGTGCTTGGACTGGTCAAAGTGGATTTTGGCTGCATCATAAAACATTTCCAAGACCAATGTTATGTCAACAATGCGGTAACAATGCGGTTTCCCTCAAACTCATCAGACGTCTCTTCATTTTTTAGCTCCTGGCATGGCTCAGGTCTGGGACGAAGGATCGGTGTCCTTGAGGTGTTTTCCTGGTCTTCAGCAAGGGGCTGTGCTGTCTCTGTGGATCCCTGGATATTTGACGCTGAATGTGAAGCTCCTGCAGCATTTGACGTAGCCTGATGAGCCTTAATTTAATGAGTGTTCCCTTTATTAAAACCAAAATTAAGATTTTTTCTTCTCTTACGGTCACCTTTCATTGTTTTCATGTGTAGTGAAGAGTGGATTTGAAAGCAAGATAGAGATATGACAATGTTTATTTGGACAGTTTTTAGTGGTATTTACTACAATATATTCCTTTGACAATCACCTGTCAAAACAGATTCCCACAGGGTATTAAGATTACCTATACAAAAACTCTTAGCCAATCACCTGCACATGGCCCCTCTTCACAGTCAGGAAAAAGGATGTGGGGGTGCGCTTAGAAATCTTGTTTATTTTGAATGCTATGTACTCTTTTATCAGTGATATGATGCATCATTTGATTTATGAATAAATGTACTTTAAATGTTTACCCCTATTGTCACTCCCAATTTTTCATGATAGATTTTGCATTTCTTAATTTAAGAAAATTTTATGAAAATACAGGGTACAGATTATCAAATTACCTAAAAATGTAAAAAAAATCTTGTATTTTACATATTTAAGTGAGTGTGTGTAAGAGGTATACACAACTTACTTGTAATAATTAGTTTCTTTTATGGTCTAACAGTTTTTAAATATTTCAATTTTAAAATTTCATACTTGCCACTTTTTGCCGTTTTTTCCCCTGTATTGCTTTAGTATACCTAATATGTAATTTTACATCAGATCTTAAGTTAATACAAACAATAATATTTTTTTCACTTTTCTAAAGAAAATGGAATATCATGTATAAAGAAGAAAAATCATGTTACAACAACTTACTTTCTTAATGATAAAATAAACAAATTTGAAAAAAAAGGAAAAACCATGGTCTAGTGCAGTAGCTATGTAATCATTTTTCCTAATCTCTGAAAAAGCTGTACATTCTAAAATGTAGTGGTATTCCTGACCTATTTTTCCATCATTACAAAGTAAACACACTCTTTCATTTAGTGAGGTGCCACACCACCTCCTTGTTTGTACAGGTAGATGAAGATTTGAAGTACGCATTTTCATCAATACCTCTCTTTGCTTTGGGTGTACATTTTTAATATAGCCTTCGAATCCGAAAATGGTTTTAAATATTCTGTAAATCTGTCCTTTAGAAGAAGTATTTATGTCATTTGACCATTTTATCAACATAGAGATAAAAAATTAACCGAAACAAAAAGAAAAAAATAGAATTCCACATATGTAAGAACTACTGTAATATCGCGTGTTTTGAGCACAATGATGTTAAGGACGCAGCCCACAAGTTGGGGTGAAAATCGTGAAAAAAAGGTCCAATGTAAAAATTGCCCCCCAGAAGTCTATTGATATGCTATACAGATAACATGACAGTCAAACATCTATATCCTAGTCTATTAATACGCTATACAGATAACATCTGTATCCTAGTCTATTAATATGCTATACAGATAACATTACAGTCAAATATCTGTATCCTAGTCTATTGATACGCTATACAGATAACATGACAGTCAAACATCTATATCCTAGTCTATTGATATTCTATACAGATAACATGACAGTCAAACAGCTATATCCTAGTCTATTGATATTCTATACAGATAACATTACTGTCAAACATCTGTATCCTAGTCTATTGATATTCTACACAGATAACTTTACAGTCAAACATCTGTATCCTAGTCTATAGATATTCTATACAGATAACATGACAGTCAAACATCTTTATCCTAGTCTATTGATATTCTACACAGATAACTTTACAGTCAAACATCTGTATCTTAGTCTATTGATATTCTATACAGATATCATGACAGTCAAACATCTATATCCTAGTCTATTAATACGCTATACAGATAACATTACAGTCAAATATCTGTATCCTAGTCTATTGATATTCTATACAGATAACATTACAGTCAAACAGCTATATCCTAGTCTATTGATATTCTATACAGATAACATTACAGTCAAATATCTGTATCCTAGTCTATTGATATTCTATACAGATAACATGACAGTCAAACATCTGTATCCTAGTCTCTTGATATTCTATACAGATAACATTACAGTCAAACATCTATATCCTAGTCTATTGATATTCTATACAGATAACATTACAGTCAAATATCTGTATCCTAGTCTATTGATATTCTATACAGATAACATGACAGTCAAACATCTGTATCCTAGTCTCTTGATATTCTATACAGATAACATTACAGTCAAACATCTATATCCTAGTCTATTGATATTCTATACAGATAACTTTACAGTCAAACATCTATATCCTAGTCTATTGATACGCTATACAGATAACATTACAGTCAAATATCTGTATCCTAGTCTATTGATATTCTATACAGATGAAAGTACAGTCAAACATCTATGTCCTAGTCTATTGATACGCTATACAGATAACATTACAGTCAAACAGCTATATCCTAGTCTATTGATATTCTATACAGATAACTTTACAGTCAAACATCTATATCCTAGTCTATTGATACGCTATACAGATAACATTACAGTCAAATATCTGTATCCTAGTCTATTGATATTCTATACAGATGAAAGTACAGTCAAACATCTATGTCCTAGTCTATTGATACGCTATACAGATAACATTACAGTCAAACAGCTATGTCCTAGTCTATTAATATGCTATCCAGATAACATGACAGTCAAACAGCTATATCCTAGTCTATTGATATTCTATACAGATAACATTACAGTCAAACAGCTATATCCTAGTCTATTGATATTCTATACAGATAACATTCAGTCAAACATCTATATCCTAGTCTATTGATATTCTCTACTGAGAATAATATGAAGAAGTCACACTCATGTACATGTACCCTTGACGTTTGTAACAATCTAGCTGTAAGTTTATTCATTGTAAATACTAAGGCCATGAGTATTAATCTTATATTATTTCGCACTCACATTGTTCACAATAAATAGCAACTTCTCCCTGTCATTACTGGAGATTTTATTGGATATAGTCTTCAATCGGTATCTGAGAATGTTAAAACATAATTCTTTCACTTATTTTTTTATTTATTTTTAATCAATGTAATTTGCCTTATTCCCAAATATTTTCAATCTCTCTTTTATTCCAGTTTTGCTCATCCTCATTTCTAAGTTGTGGTTTAAGCTGTCATCTTGAATCCACCGAAGGTTTCTCCAGTGTGGATCATAGTATCTGTGAAAATAGCATGCGTTTGCTAGTACAAAAACATTATACTCCATGCATGATGTGTCAAATATAAATTGTAACTCAGTGAGAAAAGCAACATTCATCAATTCACCATCAATCTATAAGATATAATTCATGTTTTCTTAAATTCATGACTATCAACTTACTCTGTACTCCCGTCACTGATGTTTATGATTCTCTAAAAGCTTTCTTTAGCATCTTCAAACAAAAAAATTATTTTTCATTTTTTCAGTATGTAAATTATATTCAATAAATATGACCAAGATATAATGACGGAAAAATTACAATGAAGTGTTGACATAAGAAAACATATATGTTCAATTAAGATACATTTTTTTTCAGAAATGTTTGTTTTGTTCTATCTTCGGTCACCATTTACAGATTTAAAATTTTTAGGGTGATGTATGTTTTCTCATCTTTTACATGATATTCAAATTAACATTCTCTAATGAAAAACGTCTTACTAAAGTGGAGAGCTTTTGGTTATCAACATATGTATCCCCTTTCATGATATTCCATGACGTATCTGGTTAAATGGTATCTGGTTAAATGTCACATAGCAACTTGACAATATTTTGACACTCAAAGGCCTGAAAGTAAATGTAAATTATAATGGTGAACATTTCCAAGCACCCCAAGCAAACGCGGCATCATGAGACATGATATGTTGCCTTTTTCCAGAAATGCAATTTGTAGCCCATTTTAAATAATTAATCAGAAAACCAGCAGACACACATATTGTTGAATAACCTATCCTTGTCTGATAAAAAATCTTGTTGAAAGGTAACAAATATTTAATGCATTATGATAATTTGATAAAAGCATAGAGTGACAATGACAAAATTTTGTCTTTGACACTTCACAGAGACTTCTCTACCAGACAGTGACACGGATTGAACTAAGCATGAAGTTTTTTCAAGTATGAAAAAAGACAAACATTAAACAATATGCCATCTCATTTAATTTCCCTAGATAATACTTATCAATTTATTAAGGTATTAAAAAGAAATAAAAATTAAGGTTGTCCGATCCTCAGGTTTATAAAATTAGCAGTTAAGTTATCAAATCTACTCATAAAAGTATCTCTGAATCCACAAAATTGCGTAAATTTATCCACAGTATTTCTTTAAAGTTAAAGATTAAAATGAATCATGTTATAGATGGAAAATTGTCAATTCTCCAATATTTTTGCAGAAAAAGCAAATTAAAATATCAGCAATGCATTTTCTAATTGCAAGTTGATCAACAAATATATTTCAGGTTGAAAAACAATATGTATCCAGGCAATCAGAGAAATTGTCATGATTTTCATACTTATTTGGTATTTTTTGTCTTCTATTTCCGTCATGTATTCTATAATACATAATGAAAAAGGCTTTTGCTATCATTGCAAGACACCACAAATCACTTCTAATTTCATTTCATGCTAATAAGCATTGGTATCTAAGGCTGGATTCAAGAAAATCTTATTTCTCTAAAACTGTAATATTTATTTTTCCTTTTATAGGATAAAAATGTCAACTTTTATAAGACCTTTTGTAAGACTTACAAAAACCTGGAATCTTATAAAGATGAATAATATGAAAATTGTTGCATGAAAAAATTTCATTTTCAAGCTTTATTTTGATGCATTTCAAATTAAATATTAATTTTTGGAGTTATCCTTCCTGGCTGAGGATCGGATATCTTTAAAACTATATAATACTGGGATAAACAAACCTTTGCTTCTGTGATTTTGCAAATCCAGTTTATGCCCTCCTCAGATGTTTCAGCATCATCACTTTTAGTATTTATGCCACACAACATCCCTGTTTCTAGAAGTATATGATGATTTAAAAGTAAGCATTTTCATCAATACCTTTCTTTGTTTTGGGTGTAAATTTTTAATATAGCTAAATCCGAAATAGATTTAAAATTCTGAACTACAGTGTACTCTGTACTCCCGTCAATGATGTTTATGATTCTGTAAAGGCTTTCTTTAGCATCTTCAAACTAAAAATGTATTTATTTTTTATTTTTCAGTACGTAAATTATATTCAATAAATATGAGGCAGATATGATGACGAAAAAATTACAATGAAGTGTTACCATAAGAAAACGTATTATATGTTCAATTAAGATACACTTTTTTTTTTTTTTTTTTTTCGAAATTTGTGTTATGTTCTATCTTCAGTCTCCATTTACAGATTTTATTTTTTTTCGGGTGATGATTGTTTTCTCATCTTTAACATGATATTCAAATTAACATTCTCTAATGAATAACGTCTTACTAAAGTGGAGAGCTTTTGGTTATCAACATATGTATATTCCATGACGTATCTGGTGAAATGTCACATAGCAACTTCAAGGCCTGAAAGTGTAAATTATAATGTTGAACATTTTCAAGCACCCCAAGCAAACGCGGCATCCCAACTGAGACATATGTTGCCCTTTTCCAGAAATGCAACTTGTAGCCCATTTTAAATAATTAATAAGAAAATTAGCAGACACACATATTGTGTAATGACCTATCCTTGTCTGATAAAAAAAATCTTGTTAAAAGGAAAAAAAATATTTAATGCATTATGATAATTTGATAAAAGCATAGAGTGACAATGACAAAATTTTGTCTTTGACACTTCACAGAGACTTCTCTACCAGACAGTGACACGGAATGAACTAAGCATGAAGTGTTTTAAGTATGAAAAAAAGACAAACATTAAACAATATGCCATCTCATTTAATTTCCCAAGATAATACTTCTCAATTTATTAAGGTATTAAAAAGAAATAAAAAATTAAAACTTTATAATACTGGGATAAACATAAACAAACCTTTGCTGTGTGTTTTTGCAAACCCGGTTCATCTCCTCCTCAGATGTTTCAGCATCGTCACTTTTAGTATTTATGCCACACAACCTCTCTGATTCTACAGGTATATGATGATTTGAAGTAAGCATTTTCATCAATACCTTTCTTTGTTTTGGGTGTAAATTTTTAATATAGCTAAATCCGAAATAGATTTTAAAATTCTGAACTACTCTGTACTTCCGTCAATGATGTTTATGATTCTGTAAAGGCTTTCTTTAGCATATTAAAACCAAAGATGTATTTATGTTTCATTTTTCAGTACGTAAATTATATTCAATAAATATGAGGCAGATATGATGACGAAAAAATTACAATGAAGTGTTAACATAAGAAAACATATTATATGTTCAATTAAGATAAACTTTTTTTTTTTTTTTTTTTTTTTTTTTTTAGACATTTGTGTTATGTTCTATCTTCAGTCTCCATTTACAGATTTTAATCTTTTTCGAGTGATGATTGTTTTCTCATCTTAAACATGATATTCAAATTAACATTCTCTAATGAAAAACGTCTTAATAAAGTGGAGAGCTTTTGGTTATCAACATATGTATCCCCTTTCATGATATTCCATGACGTATCTGGTGAAATGTCACATAGTAACTTGACAATATTTCGACACTCCAAGGACTGAAAAAAAGTGTAAATTATAGTGGTGAACATTTCCAAGCACCCCAAGCAAATACGGCATCCCAACTGAGACATGATATATTGCCTTTTTCCAAAAATGCAATTTTAGCCCATTTTAAATAATTAATCAGAAAATCAGCACACACACATATTGTTGAATGACCTATCCTTGTCTGATAAATATTCATGTTGAAAGGTAACAAATATTTAATGCATTATGATAATTTGATAAAAGCATAGAGTGACAATAACAAAATTTTGTCTTTGACACTTCACGGAAACTTCTCTGCCAGACTGTGACACGAATTGAACTAAGTATGAAGTTTTTGTAAGTATGGAAAAAGACGAACATTAAACAAGATGCCATCTCACTTAATTTCCTAAGATAATACTTGTCAATTAGGTATTAAAAAGAAATAAAAATTAAAACTCGGAGTAATACTGGGATAAACAAACCTTTGCTTCTGCCAACCCAGTTTCTCGTCGTCACGTTTAGTATTTATGCTCTAAAAGTAGATAAATGTAAAATTATTAGCATTAAATAATAGTAATGCAAATTAAATTTACAATGATTGCCAAATCAATTGTTAAGTCGCCACCTGTTTGTATTTTGTGCAGCGAATTTTGCGCATGGGTTTCCTTGAAGAAGAGCACAAACTTGATTTTTTTGGGCCCTCCCTACAAATCATTAAAATAATCCTTCAAATATATCAAAATTGATGCATAACACTACAAAATTCTTGAAGTCACCAGAAGTCATCTCTTCTGATATATATTTGGTGTTGCAATACACTTATTTAATTTTATGCATAATCGACAATGTTCGAATCCCAACATTCCAATATAGCATACTTCCATGTATATTCAATTAGTATGCATTTCCTCCGTTCATGTAATTAACCATTCTTAACCTCCTGAGCCCTCCATCTTATACATATTCATACATGACACAGAAACAATAAGTTATGTTGCACTCTGCCAACACTGTGACTTTATTAATTAACCAAATTTTAATTACATAAAATGATGTAAATCACATTAAATGGTTATGTAATCATAACCTAATTAAAATTTGATATACAATTATGAATATTTGATTATTTACCCCAATAATATTTCAATCAATATTAATTAATAATTCCCATTTTCCCATAAATGATGTAAATGATAACATAATTTTAAACAAACCTATACCTTGTGGTCTGAAACCGCCATGTGCTTGATTTAACCCCATTAATCAAGTTTAGACCCCAAGGAGAAAAGATAAACCCACACCAGTAATAAAATCTGAGCTAGTGGCAAAGTGCAGATACACCTAATAAGGCCAACCTTTCCAGAGAAAGACAAATGCTCTGAAAACCTTAGCCTTATATAAAAATTTCAAGTATAACTCATGATAGTTGAGGATACACACATGCCTCAGCTAATACATACATGCATGCATAAAAATTATGTATATTTAACAGAAGTTTAAATAAAGCCAGCTAAACACTATCATAGGTAGAAATAAACATATGTCCCACCTCAATGATATCAGGAAATATACATATGTTCCTGAACAATTGGATTTTGCATTAATTACATCAATGAGTTTAAAACAGTTACCGTCACGATCGATTGAACATGTGTCCCGCTTAGTTGGAATGTTATCAGGAAATAAACATATGTTCCTGCATGAACTGACTTGTTTGGGTGTATCAATCACTAGTGTCAATATGAAGTTCTTTATTTTGTTGCTCGCTCGATAGACCATATCCAACTATGCATTAACAAATAGCCTAGTGATATTCTTAGTAATAGTTAATATAATTGGCCTGATGTAACTCTTGAATGCATCTGACTTCCATCGCCCTAAGAGTCTAATTTTACTGTCACTCATGGTAAGATCTGCACAATGTGATGCCATGCCTATCTGGAACGAATGACAAGTTATTTTACTTATGTCCATATTTGAAAACGATAAACAGTTTTTTAAGACTGTGGAGAATTTACACCTAGTTACTGGAATATAAGGAAACAATGGCCCTTTTTGTGTCTTAAAGTAATATAGCTCTGGAGGCATTGAACTGGGCAATAGTTTTTGTTGCTTGCTGAGTTACATGTTAGAAAGAAAGGCTTACCCATGTGATGTTTGTAAGTAATAAATTTGATAATAATCTTGTTTTGTTCTATGACATCTTGACATGACTCGAAAGGGATGCTTAGTTGGTTTTGTGCAGTGAACAAATGGGTGAGCCCCGGGACAGTTATAGCATCTATGTTGAAAACGACAGGAGATTCCTGCATGACAGTGTTTACCTGAGTGATATTGGAAGCAGACACCTTTTGGAATTGATGTATACTGTACGTTCTTACTACCCTTACTTATTTTTGTTGTCTGGCGTGTTGTCAGTGTGGCGTTGACATACAAGTCCATGTGGACATTCCCCAGGCAACTTGTCCCTGAGCGACTAGTAATCTAAACTTCCTATCATAATCTTTCCAATTACCCTTTGCATCTGCTATTTCCCTGACAGCTTCTAAATGCTTTGCAAATTTTGCTTGTTGATCAGGATATTTCATGCACTAAATTGCTGAAAATCTGTTGAATGTTGTAAGCCAGTCATGCATGGAAGAGAGAGATGTATCATTTAATGAATCGTTGTCCACATGGTGGATTGTCAACTTAACGGGACTGTCACCATTTTCAACCTGTTGAAAAAAAAACTTACCTTTCTTTTGTTTTCCTTAGACAGCAGTTGTAAGAAGTCAACGTACTCATTTGACCAAATCTTGGACTTCCAGTATATTCCAGATGTACTACATGTAGAACATGTAGTCGTGTAGATGACTTATATATGACCTTGTTGCAAGAAATCTGCCAGACTGACCTTCTCATCTACCAGATCAACTTTTTCATGTGGTTAGCGCATTTGTATCATCTAACTGACAAGCTTTGTAAATGTGTGTGTATCTTGATACTTTATTACGAAAAAATAATATGTAGGACTATCAACTCAACTCTTTTAGGCTTAACAGTGACTTACTAAATGAATTACTTTAATAACTGACAAGCTTTGTAAATGTGTGTGTATCTTGATACTTTATTATGAAAAAATAATATGTAGGACTATCAACTCAGCTCTTTTAGGCTTAACAGTGACTTACACTACTAAGTCAGAAACGTACTGACATTCCCATTTTTTACTGACAAACTTAGAAAATTACTGACAATGTGCTGTCGTTACTGTAAAACTTAGACAATTACTGACCTTTTTACTGCCGGTACTGATAAACTTAGAAAAGTGCTGACAATCTTAGTCGGTGCTGATAAACTTAGACAAGTACTGACCTGTTTACTGTCCCTGCTGAAAAACTTAGACAAGTGCTGACATTTACTGATAATTACTGTCCCTATTGTTCTCGCTCTCGGGGAGGCTGCAGTGGTGTGAAAATGACTGTGTGTTATACTTTGCATTTAAAAACAGTCTTATTTTAATTTTTGATGAAAAAAAAAATCCCAGGCAGTTATCATTTTTTTAATCTAAATATTATTGATATCTGTAAAATAATTCAGAATATGATTTGAAATTAACTATGAGTAAATCAAGTTTAAATTTATGTGTTGAATATATCTATCCCTGTTCAATTAAAGAATTAAAATGAATTAATCATCAAGTTAGTTTTTATCTATTTATTTCTTTGCAGACAGATATCTGACTTTAATCTTGAGCCCCCCCCCCCCCCCCCTGTTTTCACGATCGGAAAGTTGTATTAATTTTCTTTTCACAAACAGGACAGATGTCTCTTGTTAAGAAAGGAAATCTTCTAAATATTGGATAATTACTAATAGGTAATTCAGTTTCCTAATGTTCTCGGACATCTGTACAAGTCATATAATTATATACCCCTGTTTAAAATTTCCGGTTTCATTTGCTCATACGGGAGTTCCCCTATTGAACAGTACAGTGTTCCATATATAAACTTGTACTATGCCTTGTTAATTTTGTCACTTAAAACATTATTTCTAAATGAATGGTTGGTTGATCGATTACGCAGGGTTCATAAGTACCTGTAAGTGTCTGTAAGTCCGAGACTAATAAATAATTATCAGACTAGTAATAAAAATTCATGTACTAGCAATTATAGAAATCTTACGGAAAATATTTATACTTACTAGGTCAGCGGTAAGACTTATATTACCAGTAGCACCATTCTTAAATATTTTTCTTCTCTCTCTCTCTCTCTCAAAGATACAAACAGTATAATTGACACTTTAACTTACTTAAATACTTGACAGTTGCTCCGTTTATTCAAATTGCCGAGGGGGTTAGATCACTATTTAGTTTTTAAACTTAATCTTTAAGTATTTTTAAATCATGATTCAATTTTAACAAAAATATTACATGGTTCGTACCTTCCATTTCCCCCCTATAGCTATCGGTGAATTGGAATTATTTCAATTTTATGTGCTGAAATTAAATTTCATCTCATCAAAGTAGGTAGGCGTAGGGTGTTATGATGTTAACCTAATAATAAGGCAGAATGCGGACTTGTGTAGTAAAATATTTTACGAAGTAGTGAAAATTAGAAGTCATTAGTCCGTCGAACCAGTGCTCACAAATATTTATTTCGAACCCTCTAGGATACATTATAAGCCCCCCCCCCCCCCCCCCGCACACAGATGCACACACGTTACATGAAAAAAAATCTGGTATACCGGTACTTGAATATGATTTATAAAAATGTGTAAGTTTTTTTAATTATGCAAATTTCTTTGTCCATTTGATCAATTTATACCCGAACCGTAATCATTATTTATTTGATTCAGGTTTCATTAACATCTTTCCTTTTCATAAGATTAAGATTATTCGCTAACTATAGGTTCCCACTATCTTCCGTGACAAGTTACTATTCATCTCTATCTCTCTCTCTCTCTCTCTCCAAAAAATCAATATCGACCCAGGCAAAGTTTAAAATACATGTAAAGTTAAACTCCGGCTGATTTTTTTTTACTGTCATAATACTGCTGCATATAAATTGTGTTTGATTTTTAATTATTCTTAATTACTGATAAAAAATTAAGGAAATATACTATGAACTATTTTTATTTGATTGATAATCAAACAAATTCCTCACTCCACTGTCCCACACACACACTAACACGACTTAACAAAAAATATTAGGAACCAGTAATTTTTACAACACTTTGGATGTAATGTACCCCTTCTCATATGTTCATTTTTGCTTAAATCCTTAAACAATTTGTGCCTTTCCCCGGTTGGTTTTTACATCAATCTTCTTTTTCATTAAGAGCAATTCTCTGTAATCGCCAAAGTAATTTTGAAAGGGTCTGGCACACATAGTCTCAGATTTTCTTCAAACTTGGTTTATAGTATCTTCCTAGGGTAAAACTTATATGTATGGCATAATTTTTTTCTGGACATCCTCCGTTACCATGGTAACCGGGATACAAAATTTCTGACATATAGAGCTAATTTGTTTATGGCAATTTTGCTAAAATCACACTTTTTACACCATCTGTGCTGAACCCATATTTAAGATAAGAACTCTGTTGCTAATTTCTTAAAAAAACTACAACATCAACACTTTCAATGGATATCTTTAATATGTTTAATAATTATTTGAAAATTTTGTAATAATTTGTCAAACAATGGCAAAATATCAACTTTTCAAGATTTGGCCAAAACTGAAAAATTACAACATTTTGGGAAGAAAAATAAAAAATTAGCAGAACTTTCACAATATATCACCTATTTCATCTGAAGGTACTTGTCACAAATAATGAAAATATTCAAAAACATTCATGGGCAAATAACAACAAATGTTGACTATAACAAAATGAAAAATCATAAAATTGGCATTTCGCCAAAAAACAGCTTTGATGAACATTTCATATAACAAGATATATATTTTTCTTTTTAAAATAAAAATTCAAGGAATTTATGTTTAAAATTTGTAAAATCAATGAGATATCGTCAACTGAACCATAAAAAAATTATTTATTCATATCTATAGGCAAGAATATGATCATAAATATAAGCCCCCCCCCCCCCATTTCTAGCACAATACAAAAATAATAGTCCTCTATTACTGATTATTGTAGTTAATAAGGCTGCATCATAATTTATAAATTATATGCTTTTATAATATATAAACATGAAACAAAATCCAAAACACACAACAAGAGGCCCATGGGCCACAACGCTCACCTGACCACTGTGGCTAGGAAAAAAGAGGAAATTGGTTTTATTATTGAAAAGTTTAAATCCAAAAGTGAACCTTTGACCAGTTATGGTTTTGCTATTCTTGAGAAGAAGATTTTTAAAGAATTTTCTTATATATTTCTATTTAAGACTTTGGTCGGCCATACATGTAGTGGCCCCGCCCTACCCCAGGGTCATTATTTGAACAAACTTGAATCGACACTACCTGAGGATGCTTCCATATGAATATAATCAATCATGGGTTTCTTATTCTTGAGAAGAAGATTTTTAAAGAATTTTCCTATATATTTCTATGTAAAACTTTGGTCAGCCATTGTGGCCCCGCCCTACCCCCGGGGGTCATGATTTGACCAAATTTGAATCTACACTACCTGAGGATGCTTCCATATAAATATGATCAATCATGGCTTTGTTATTCTTAAGAAGACGATTTTTAATGAATTTTCCTATATATTTCTATGTAAAACTTTGGTCAGCCATTGTGGCTCGCCCTACCCCCAGGGGTCATGATTTGAACAAACTTGAATCTACACTACCTGAGGATGCTTCCATATGAATATAATCAATCATGGATTTGTTATTCTTAAGAAGACGATTTTTAATGAATTTTCCTATATATTTCTATGTAAAACTTTGGTCAGCCATTGTGGCTCGCCCTACCCCCAGGGGTCATGATTTGAACAAACTTGAATCTACACTACCTTAGGATGCTTCCATATGAATATAATCAATCATGGCTTTGTTATTCTTGAGAAGAAGATTTTTAAAGAATTTTCCTATATATTTCTATGTAAAACTTTGGTCACCTATTGTAGCCCCACCCTACCCCCAGGGGTCATGACTTAAGGACAGACGAGACGTTCCTTAATAACAGATAATTTTTTCTAATAATTTGTCATTGAAGTATTGCTACTTAAACAAGTTTACTCACAAAAAATTGGGGTACCTTACCAGGCATTTCTGCAAGATATCAGGGATAGTTTTTCTTATATAATCCTTTGGGGAAGAAAAATAATTTTTCAATTTCAAATGTTTAAGTGTTTGGATTTTTTTAAAAACATTTAGAAACTGGTGTAGAAATCAGAATGTTATTAAAATTTTGAATATTTTTCAGACATTACGAAGATATACAAAACAGATTTTGAGGAACGTCTCGTCTGACCTTAAACAAATTGAATCTACACTACCTGAGGATGTTTCCCCATAAGTTTCATTTTTCCTGGCACAGTTGTTCTTGAGAAGAAGATTTTTAAAATATACCACCAAATTTTCATTAATTCCCAATTATCTCCCCTTGAATGGGGGCGTGGCCCTTCATTTGAACAAACTTGAATCCCCTTCACCCAAGGATGCGTTGTGGCAAATTTGGTTGAAATTGGCCCATCAGTTTTGATAATTTGATAATTACTTTTATAAAAACACGCATACATTGTAGTGTTGGAAGCAAGGGCATTTAACTGTTTTAAAGTTAATACGGTAATCGGTATTAATAATGTCACACGGACACCTGACGTGTAGATGCTTTGTTTATCTTATTTTGTTTAAATGAGTTAAAAAAAATATTTGCTGGTAGTTTTTGATGCATATTAAAACTAAATAAATATAATTTCATGTAAACATATTAGCTAGAAGTCGAGTGCCTGTGAATATCTGTCAAAAGAATACGTAATGCATAAACCAAAGAAGGATAACTCTTGCATAGTCTATGCAAACGAAGGTAAAACGGATGATAAGATTTTATTATGAAATAAATGTTCCGAATAGTCGACTATCGTTCGAATAATGCAATCGAATGTTCGACTAAGGAAAATAAATATTTTGACATCCCTAGTTAATATTAATCAATTGGAAAGCAACCATTTTTTTCTATCTGACTTCTAAGGGGAGATCACTCTTACTGTATTAAACTACTCCTTCAAGTAGAGCTCATTAGTGTGCTGTTAAGAGCTTCCTTAATTAAGGGACCTCACTGAGTCACTTAGAAATACGGTTGAATCTTGAGGATTTCCAGTATGGAGACACACATGAATATTCTCATTTCCAATTACATCTTCAGGTGACATTGCTCCTCAGCTACATTGCTCCTCATTTGGGAAACTAAATTATTAGTAACAGACATCATGGTACTTTCTAAGGAAAAAATTTAATGCCATATCTCCAACTTCTAAGGCTTCATCGTTGTTTGGAGATTTTATGATATTCAGCTTTACACTTTACTTTGAACTTCATGATGTTGCATCTTCACTCATATATTTTAGATGACTTTTTTCTACCTGCAGAAGTAAATACAATTTTCAATATCTTCAAATGAAGACAAATATCAAACTGAATTAAATACATAATTAGATTAAATACATAAATGTAAAAGCAAACCCTAAATCAAGAGGTGTTTTTCTAATGATCATTATGACAGTTGTTCAAGTTAAACATGTTTTCTTTGATACATGCATATATTATTATGGTTTTAAAATCATTTTGATCAATAAAAGAGAAATGAGCAGACCATATACTACATGTAGTGTTGTGCTTTTCTAACAATTTAGATTTGATTTTTGAAACTGGTTACCTTGAAGAGAAATGTATCTATAAGCTGTCCCAATTCCTGAAATTGTCTTTTACATGTATATATGTTCTTGTTCCTTTTCCTTTTCATCCTCTTTGGTGAATACTTTTAAAACAAAAAAAAAAGAATATAATTTAATTTTTGTTAAAAATGACTAAATTCAAGATAATAATTAATTAATTTTATAATAAAAATCAATCTATATATTAATTATTTTCCTGTCAACATGATCAAAAGGAAAGTCATATTATCCTTACAAAAATATGTACAGGTCAAGCACTATATAAAAAGACATATTTTAATGCGATTTAAGTCATCAGTTTTGCATACCACATAATTCTACAAGTTGTACACAATGTATAGACTCGCAAGTACACGTAGGTGAGAACTTGTAGCTTCTTAAACTCAAACTACAGAATATTTATTTTTCAGCTGGTGTTTGGTATGAATTTGAATATTTATTACATACATCCAATGTATCTTTTTTTTATTTCAAGTCATAGATTTATTTGATACAAATGGATTGAAAAATAAGTGTCGTGCTGAAATGATGTTTTACACATACCGGTACATTGCTAAACAGAACACGATGTAAAATCACGGCTAAGTTTACATGTAGAGGTAGACGTACACGGTAAAATGCTTAACCTCTCTATTGACAGAACTATTTACTTTTAGTTTTATACACTTGTATATATAAAGGAGTATGTGTATTATATAATATGGCTGTAATGTATAACGATTTACTGTTATACACAAAGATTTCATCATACCATAATTTTTCATCTTCAAATATTTTTATACACCTGTTTTTTTTTTCTTTTCTGAAAAGGGAAACTTTCACTAAATGTGAAGAAGATTACATTGATTGTAAAGTGTCTCTTAGTCTTCAGAATTTTTAAGACAAATATGGAAAGACCCACCACTTGCCGTTAGAGAGATACAAATTTTGTCCTATACTTGTCACTCATGACCATTGAGCAGTGAGGGATTTTTTTGTTCAAGTGCGTACTGGCTACTGCCACATGGGACCTCAGTTTATATGATAGCATCCGAAGGGATGGTCTCCCATCTCACAGTGGGATATGAACCTGCGATATAAGCATAAACTCCTTACTTTGCAATTCTAGAGCAGACGCTCTAAACACTGCACTGCGCAAGCGACTTAGAAGTTGCTTTGAAATATAGGCCTACAGCTATCTACCTAGCCAAATCCATTGATTGTACTGGACCTGGTTATATAAAGAGATTGTGTCTGACCTGATTCATGTCTTCATGGTCTGCCATCAACATGTATTTTTATGTAATTATGTATTTAAATGTACCGAGGAGAGTCAGGACAGAGGTCCCTTCAGGTGTCACAATTTTCATAGCAGAGGAATCTCGGGTTACATGCATGCAAACCAATAAAATGGAGAAAAAAGTATACATACTTAGCATTTGTAATATTTATAATTACCTCTTGTCTTCTTATGTATTATATCTTGGCCTTTCTTCCTTCTTCCACACTGCCAATCATTCCCCTGGACCCGCTTTGATAAGTTTTCTCACCAAACTATTTATTTACCACAACAAGTGCCTACATATTGTACCTCCAAACGCTAGAGAGTAATCCAAGGGAAGTAATTTGGAAGCAAAAAATGCTTCAAAATGCAGAAAAAATGGATATTCACCTTTGAATTTCTTTTACACATATCATTTGCCCACCAATTTTTTAATTGTTTAAATATAACCTAATATCACCCTTTCATGTTTTATTATTATTTAATTTGTAGATGCCTGCATTTTTTTGTTTTAAGTCTGTAAAAATTGATCAAAATTTACTATATTTTTGACATTTTGCAATGCATAACATGACCACTTACAGGTGTAAAATTAAAATTGAAATGTAAATATTCTTGTTTGAATCTCTAGTATTGGATAACAACAATAAACACAAATTTAGATATTTCTGTTCATTTCTAGACATGGTTTTTCATGAAAAGTACAGATTTTCATGATTCACAAAAATGAAATGTTTGCATCCCGTTTCTATGGCAACCAAGTTTACATTTAAAAAACTATTTTTAGATTTTATAATCACTCACACACCTGTATTAAATTATGATATAAAAATTCAAATCTGTAACTATGCGTGCCAAAATATTTTGGTGATTACAGAGAATTGGTCTTAATCGTTAATTTTATCTTACGTCGGTATATTAGAAAAATTATTTATTTAATCTAAGAAGAGGCTGAAGGATTGTAGATTGCATATTTATATTGCGTATGTGTTGTTGTTGAATTTCTCAAATTCAAACTGTCTTGAAGAAGAGTCTACCTGTCGATGTAATGTTGCATAACTAACTTCCAGTGAAATCCGGTGAGTTTTCTTCTGTATAATACAGCAGTGACACCTATTGTCTTCTTTACCCGCTACTGTACACACTCAGATTGCCTCAGGCGATTTCTTCTACACACAGGTGCTTCACCGAGTATGTTGAATGATTGTGTAATTCGGCTGGATACCAGCTAAACGACATGAATAATTTTGGACGAATAAAAAGCACAGTGTTACTGTAAAATCATGATACTGGTTTCAATACCGAACAAAGCTATGAAACGTCGATTTATTAAGTTAATTAAATTTATTAATTTTTTGTACCTCAACAGATAAAAAGGAGTACAAACTTAAACACGACAGTATTAATTGTGTGTTCTGCTTTAATGAAATAAATAAATATATGTTCATCGTTCTTCATTTAGTTCGCACGTGCCCACCCCCCCCCCCCCATTTTACTTTAAAACACAAAAAAGAAACTAGATCCATGTGAACGTCTACAAACACTCTAATTGAAATGAACATTGATATTAATTTCTATCAAAGTTTTGTTTCATGAGTATGCATAGACAAAAGATGATAATATAAAATGTCATAGTTTTTCATGTATTTGAATTAAAATAACACTTTCAGGTGGGGATCCAGAAAATCCAGATTCGAAAATCAGCTAAAAGATGTACATTATTTCAAAAGAATAATGCGGACAGTAACTAAATCAATGAATGTCAAAGGATCAATGATCAATGCAGGCCCGTACCCCCCCTGCCCAATGAGTAAAATAAAAAGTCTTTTTTTTTTTTAATATAAAACCTCCATCTGTCTTTTAATTTTGGTTTCTTCTTGCAAATGCTTGGATTCGGGTATGTTTTACTGCACAAAAACAAATATGGACGGCCTCCACATAATTAAAAAAAATACATAATATGAAAACTATAACAAACGCCTTTCCTCAAAAGGGGGCAACCACGGTCTCACCGCGCGCTATGAGTTTATTAAAATTATTCAAACTAATTTGAATGAATTGAATCAAAATTGAATAAAACACATCTAACCTAACAGTTTAATTCTTTATATTAATATCAAAGAAAGTCAGGGAGTCAATGTTAATTAAGAAAATATTATAAATGCATGTCATGTAATAACATTGTTTTATTATAAAAAGGAAAAGACCTCTGTAAATTACAATTTCATATCTCACTAATAAAGGAAGATTTTTATTTTTTTTAATTGCTTATCTTTTTTAAGGTTTTGAAATTTTATCCCTTCTCTTGAAAATATCTTTTTACAAATCAGTTTTCTATACATAGATCAAAGAAGCTTTTTTTCAAAGATATCATCTGGACATAGTTAAAAATTATATGAAAAAAACAAATAAAGGAAATAATAATCTATGTTAAAATTTAAAAAAAAATCAATTTCACACCACTGCAGCCTCCCCGAGAGCGAGAACAATAGTGACAGTAATTATCAGTAAATGTCAGCACTTGTCTAAGTTTTTCAGCAGGGACAGTAAACGGGTCAGTAATTGTCTAAGTTTTTCAGCACCGACTAAGATTGTCAGCACTTTTCTAAGTTTATCAGTACCGGCAGTAAAAAGGTCAGTAATTGTTTAAGTTTTACAGTAACGACAGCACATTGTCAGTAATTTTCTAAGTTTGTCAGTAAAAAATGGGAATGTCAGTACGTTTTTGACTTAGTAGTGTTACTAAATGAATTACTTTCAAGAACTTAACAAAAATTAAGTACCAGAAAAAAATACACCTTGTGAAAACTAGTATAATCTCTCATTGGCAATATCTGAGGTACACTAATTTGCTACAGAAGTTATGTTTTGTTGGATGTAAAATTTACAATTTACCTTTAGAAGAACACCTGTCTTTCCTCTGCTTAATTTTCTTCTCTTTGTGCTCATCCTTGCCAAACAAGCAATGTCGCTCATACCTGGCAAGAATAACAAAGGGTGTTCCATCATATGGTATAACACCAGGATTTCCTGCCTCTTCGAATCTGACACGAGACTTCTCTGTTATACTTGTCATAAAAATTTATCGTAAAATTTTGTAAAATAAACAAAAGAAATTGGGATCCAAATAATGAATTAAAAAGTTGGTTGTCTGAAGAATTCCTTATGCTTATTTTTTTCTAATTTATATATAAACAAAGTCTTTATTCAGTATCAGCAAGTCAAATGAGAACATTTTTGTCCTCTTAGTTTTACAGTCTAATTGTATTGAAACTCGCTAGGTTCAGGTATAACAATTTTAGATCTCTAAAATGCTGAAAGTGTACATCAGTAAAATCCAAGATATGATTCACACTAAACAGAATATTTTGGTTTTAGTTTTAGAGACCCAGATCAAAAAGTATGCATCCCATAAATCCACAATGCTCAATTATAAACAGCAGGTAATTCTGTCCTATACAAATAAAAATTATCAAAAAATTCTAAATAAATAGGAAAAGTTAAGAAAACATAAAAATGTCTTTATTTTCCCTCTCATAAAAGTCCTATGGATTCATGAATGTGGAATGCATATTATAATATTACGTATGAGAAATAGTATCGTTGCAAACCACGGCCAAAATGTACGATCATCTCCCATTCTGGAGAGAGCTACATATATACACAGACTCCGGCAGTGACTTGATACGACGGAAAAACAAGCAGAAAAATATTTTGTATAAAAAAAAATGCAGTATCCATGGAAAAATTTTTCACAGTTTGAACATTTCACTTACGAAAAAAAGTGATGATTGAGGCTTATCATGGAAGTTCTGAGAGATAGTATAGCTGAGATTAAAAATAATATACTGTATGACAAGCACCAACATGAAAGCTATGTTATAGAATGGAATATTAGTTTGCAAATATTTTGACGGGAGCAACCTATATTTTGATACTAACAAATTTACAGATACAAATCTAAAATCCCTTATTTGGAAAGTAATAATGATAAATTACAGTACCTGCAACACAAGATAAAACATATGTTATTACTAGATTTTGGTAAGTGCTATTTCTTACCCATTCTTCATTTCTCCTTGCATCTTTATGAAGGCTACAGGCTCTGCAGATCTCATGAAATGGCTCTAAAAATAATCTTCATGTTAAACAATACTTATGAACATTAAAAGTTGGTAACTTTGTCATTATAGGGTTATTGAACTTATATTGCTGAATATTGGCACATGTAGGCTGTACAGCAAACAAGTGCCAACTCACCAATTTAAGTTCAATACTCCTTTATTATATAGGTAAGACATTTCCTCATATTTTAAAATAAATATTCCACCTAAATTTATGATTTTTAGTATCGGTATTCAAATTAACGCCTGTCCTGTAAGTTTTCAATATTGCATCATTCCGACACCCCTACCGAGCGTTATGATTTGCTTATTTATGTTTATTGTCCAATACGTACTAAATTTTTAATAAATAGTTTCATTTGTGTGTCAAAAATATACAAATCTTACCTAGATGCCCCTTCCGTTCTTTAATTTAGCTGTAATAATATGACCAGACGACTTTTTTTGGTTTACAACAGGGCGTTCGATATTGAACGCTCGTATTCGGAATGGTTTAGGCATACTCGTATACACAATACAAACTTTGTGTTCAATTAAACTTCAAGATTTCTCAAGATTTTTGGTTATATTTTATTACAGACTATTTATTAGCAATATAATAATATACATTTATAGCATGTTAGTGAGGGAGTCATGTAGATTTCTTTGTCCATGAAAAATCTTATTCCCAGATGGCATTGTCCGAGTGTAATAAGATTTTTCACGGGCGGAGAAATCGTCATGTCATCCCCACTATCATGCAATATACTGTTTATTGTACTGAATCACGCAAAAATCGAATACATAAAGTAAACATTTCATAAGAACAATATGAAACATGTTTAAGTTACACCACTCACTAGCGGCGTTTCATAAAAAATCAATGACAAATCATCTTGATTTACACACTAGTATTAACAATCATTCCCCAGGCATGGAAAAACTTTTCTGAATATTTATAATTATCTTTTAAATCGATATTATCAATGAACAATCTTACTCAGTAGTAATCATCTTAGTCACTGCATTGTGGCGTCACAATCGTGAAATATAATCGAAGTTTTGTTGCAAACACGTCAGTCACATGACTGTCTCGGCCAATCAGATTTTATTTAACTATTGATTATATTTATATGAGGCATGATATGAGCTGTTGTTTTAATTAGAATTTTTTAGCTGTGATAACCTACCTGTTGCAGGCAAAAGTTGATTTTCAATACCTTGCCTGATTTGTCTCATGTTATCTTAAGGACAACTGAAGGATAGTGCCATGTCTGAAATGACCAACTCCGCGAACTAAAAAGTAAATATATGAGGATGATAAGATATCTTAAAAACAACATTTGATGCTATATCAAAAACAACATCAATAGGTTGGGAACATAAATATGTATTCCATGTACATATTACATGTACATGTTATTGTATTTACACATATATGTAACTTGTACGTATTTTAAAAAAAAGTTTTTGGTTTCACAAGTTTCATTACATATAATTTTCTTCTCACCTTTACAACATACACCCCACAAGAATTGGAGTCATATTTTTGTGTGCTTGGTAGTCTCTACTTTCCAGCCCCCGCGAGAAAGTTCAGAAACACCAACACTCCTTCTACCTTTAAAAATACAATTCCTAAAAATTTTTAATAAAGTTCAATTTTCCTTTTATTATATGCACCAGTATTTTTATTACATGCACTAGTATTTTTATTACATGCACCAAATTTCTTTTTTAAGTATTCAATTGCATTCAATTATATTTTCACCCCTGAACTGACTCCACTGTTCTCCAATATTTGTCAGATTTCTCTTTGATTCTCCAAGCGAATTGATGAATAGCAATCTCTTCTCTGATGGATAGATTACCTGAGAAGAAAAAATCATTTAGAGTATTGATATTGCTAACAAAGCCTTATACACAGTCTAAATATATTTTAAGTAAGTAATGCAGCATGCCTATTTAATTTTTCAAAATTTCCCTAATCCCCTCTATATTTTTGCATGCATATTACATACAAAAAGAGCCCTGCGTTATTTTCATTGATAGCAGCAAGAATAATGTCAAAAAGAATCAGATGTACTTTTGTTTCATTAAAAACCAAAGTCAGCGAATGATGATACAAGTTTAACGTTTTAACAATAATATCATTATATTTTTATTCTAGTATATCAAAAACACTGCTTAGAAAAAATAGGAGTTTAACCCCTGTCGAAAATCTTGCATACAATGTATTTTTTTCTTACATTACACTCGTGTAATGATGGAAATGTTCTGACCTCCCTTAAAATATGGCTGGTGCAACTGATAAAGTGATGCAAAGCATATTCTTATTCTAAAACATCCAAAGATAAATGTTACATTAAAGCTATAGGTAAATAAAATACATTGTATCACATCTTTTTGAGATTTACTGTGTACATGTAAATAAATATAAATTGAAGATGTACGTGTACCTTACCAAGTATGACATCTGACCTTTTTTTGTTTCCGAAAGAAGATGCAAGTATGCATTAATTACCTGAAAATGATGGGAAGCACTATAAATGGAATTAAAAGGAATATAAAAAATCACAAATGCAAGTACTTCTTATGGATCAATGAATAATGAATGCAAGAAGTCTGTTAACTATTATATATTGAAATTTAAATTAACGTATAGTGCATATTAACTAATAAATAAGACCATAATATACGAAATAGCATTTAGTCTTTAAATTCCCAAATACCTCATATTATAATGATGTCTTTAAATACTGTATAAAGTGGTCTATTCTTTTGTTTGTTGCAATTTTTGTCACTAAAATATAATATTCGACTGGCTTAACTTTCCATAAGATTCTACATCCAGTGTCTGATGTGATGTTTCTTCCAGGATTTTGGAACAGTCGGACATCTCAGGAGAACAGGAGTCATCAAGTATGGTGTGTGCCCAGCCTCGCCAGGATTATACCTTTAACTTAATTCTCAGGATGGGTTAACAAAAGTTCCATCTAAAACAATGATCTCATCCTCCTCAACAAATTGAACCTGATGATTTGTAAGGCTTTTTGTATTTTCCGCTTAAGGGAAGGCTTTTTGGTTTTCTTTTGAGTGAGGGTCTTGCAGAATTTGCTCCGTTTTGTAATTTCAGTCCGGAGTCTTTGGGTATTTTTCTCGATATACAAGACCTCAGTTCTAAAATTTTCTGGCAAATATCTTCCAGGTCAGCTGTATTACTTGTATCAACCAAATAGAGATCTGACTGGATGTCTTTTAGGGCAGAAATTGATTCTTTCAATATAATATGCCGAGGCCTGGCAGAATCCTCTTTGTTGGAGATTATGATTTCATCACTTGTACATGTACTTTCAGGTGGACTTGCCACTGGATGTTCACTATCCACTGGTGAATCAAACGTGTGCTCTTCAGGACTAGGGGAAGAAGGCATAGCAAGTACTTCAGGTTGTTGTAAAATATCCTCATCAAGGTTGAAATGGGGATTGTTCTTGTATTCTTCTGGAAGATCATCCAGCTACAGTTAGGTACACATGAAAATACTGCTAGCATATGTTTGCAAGGCAGATGATGAATGCTGTAATCAACACAAGTACAAGTTGGTCGAGTACTTGTGATGACTACAGAATAAATATTTCCAAACTCTACACTATGGACTGTATATATCTCTTCTCTTAGCTCTTCAATATTGCTTGGAAGGATGTTTTGAATATGTGGTGGAATTCTCTTTAGACAATGTTCAACAAACAACCGAGGTTTGTTATGAAGGAATGTTGGAACACCATTTTTTCTGCAGTACTCCAGACATTGAATGTTGTTGTTCAAGTAACTGAAATAAATAAATAAGTCAGGTGAACAAGAACAAGCTTGCATGTTTTAACTGTAACCAAGCCACAAAGGCTCCCTTCACTAAAGTGTGATTAGTAACCTTTCTTAAAGTCTTGGTGTTTTCTCTCTAGAGCATTGGTTGTTGTTCTTATGGTTACTGTTTCATCACGCAATGCTTTCACCCATCGCTAAAAAATTGGATTTTACAAGTTCTTAAGAAATTGTCACAATTATTAATATTAAATGCATTATATAACTGTATAATAAACATCTGAAAATAACTGGAGGTACTGTGAGCGATGAGCTCACTAAATGATACCCCCCGCCTCCCATATGGTTTTAACTGGTGAAAAAGTCCATGTTTTCCTGTGGCCGGGAAACCCAAAATATGCTACTCCTCCTACAGTTTTAGTCTGATTTCAGTATAACTTGGCACACAAGTACACTACAATAAGATACATAATTCTGTGTATCGGTTTTTGATTTTGATGAACGGTGTTGCCCTGGTTACTAAAAATAGAAATTTCTGTGAAATTCTTTCAAAATGCTACTCCTCCTACAGTTTTAGTCTGATTTCAGTATAACTTGGCACACAAGTACACTACACTAAGATACATAATTCTGTGTATCAGTTTTTGATTTCGATGAACATTGTTGCCGTGGTTACTAAAAATAGAAATTTCTGTGAAATATTTTCAAAATGCTACTCCTCCTACAGTTTTGTTCTGATTTCAGTATGACTTGGCACACAAGTAGACTACACTAAGGTACATAATTCTGTGAATCGGTTTTGATTTCGATGAAGGGTGTTGCCGTGGTTACTAAAAATAGAAATTTCTGTGAAATTCTTTCAAAATGCTACTCCTCCTATAGTTTTGCTCTGATTTCAATATTACTTGGCACGAAAGTAGAATACACTAAGTTACATAATTCTGTGCATCGGTTTTTGATTTCGATGAAGGGTGTTGCCCTGGTTACTAAAAATAGAAATTTCTGTGAAATTCTTTCAAAATGCTACTCCTCCTACAGTTTTAGTCTGATTTCAGTATAACTTGGCACACAAGTACACTACACTAAGATACATAATTCTGTGTATCAGTTTTTGATTTCGATGAACGGTGTTGCTGTGGTTACTAAAAAATAGAAATTTCTGTGAAATATTTTCAAAATGCTACTCCTCCTACAGTTTTGGTCTGATTTCAGTATGACTTGGCACACAAGTAGACTACACTAAGATACATAATTCTGTGAATCGGTTTTGATTTCGATGAAGGGTGTTGCCGTGGTTACTAAAAATAGAAATTTCTGTGAAATTCTTTCAAAATGCTACTCCTCCTATAGTTTTGCTCTGATTTCAATATTACTTGGCACGAAAGTAGAATACACTAAGTTACATAATTCTGTGCATCGGTTTTTGATTTCGATGAAGGGTGTTGCAGTGGTTACTAAAAATAAAAATTTCTGTGAAATTCTTTCAAAATGCTACTCCTCCTACAGTTTTAGTCTGATTTCAGTATAACTTGGCACACAAGAAGACTACACTAAGATACATAATTCTGTGCATCGGTTTTTGATTTCGATGAAGGGTATTGCTGTGGTTACTAAAAATAGAAATTTCTATGAAATTCTTTCAAAATGCTACTCGTCCTACAGTTTTGGTCTGATTTCAGTATAACTTGGCAAACAACTAGAATACTCTAAGATACATAATTCTGTTTATTGAATTTTAATTTTGATGAACGGTGTTGCCGTGGTTACTAAAAATAGAAATGTCTATAAAATTGTTTCAAAATGCTACTCCTCCTTCAATTTTGGTCTGATTTCAGTATAACTTGGCACACAAGTAGACTACACTAAGAACATAAAGAGACTTTATCAACGATCATTATTCTATTTAATGCTGTTTATAAAGTTTAAAATCCCAGCTACTTAAGTACTTTCTTTTCCTTTGCTATAAGTTCAAACCAGTAGAGCTTCAGTCTCGCCAGAGACTTCTGGTTTGTTTTTTTTAACAATTGCTCTTTATTTGTAATATCATCATCATGTTTGTTCTATCATTTGGATCCTCCTCCTTCTATTTGTAAATCTTTTTGCTCCTCCGGGGGCCCAAATTGGATTAATAAAATCTTGTATCTTGTATCTTGTATACAGGGAAATTTTCGCCCCCGTTTTATTTTCGCCCCTTTCGCCCTATTCCTGTTTGGGCGAATTTAAAACGGGGCGAATCGAATTCACACAGCATAATTTCTTAAACAGAACTATGACTGTGCGAATTTGAAACGGGGCAAAATTGTTCGCAAGTGCAAAAGGGCGAAAATAACACGGGGCGAAAATAACCCTGTATACAGTATATACCCTCCCGCTTTTCAAGCGGGGGGTATAAAAATAAAGGTAAGGCAGCTTACATTTGACACTGATTTGACACTGACAACCACTTTTTCTCGAACCAAGTCCACATTTTTAAGTTCTTCCAGTGTGGATGCCCTTGTAAGTCATCAACAGTCTCTTTATAAGAGCACTCAGACGGAAAATTGGCAATTTTTCTCATTCTGAAATCAAATCATATTTTCTCTTTTTGATTTAAAACATTATATAAATAAGTGAAATCCATACCAAATGTATTTTATATATGATTTAAATACACTTTGAAATTAAAACTTCTAAATGTTCATGACTGTATGCAGACATAGTAATTGTCAATAAAATGAATTGAATTTAAATAAATAAATTTAATTTCTACAATTCTATTACTTCATCTGGTAATGTTCAACTTCATTCTTGATTTGCTTCAACCAACGCGTCCAAGCCTGCTCACGGTGAAATGCACATAGGTACACAAAACAATCTAATAAATATATAGCTGCAAGCTAAGTATTCAATTTCTCGATGGCAGTCTTCTTATTATATCACTTGTAAGAAAAAAATAACTTACAATTATGAAAATAAAGAACATGTGTAGATGATAGAACTGTGGTACAAAGTAAATTTTTCTTACCTTGAAATGCCTCTTCTATGGGCTAAATCTCTTTTTCTTCATAATTCTTAATAAATATTTTGGTGACCAATCGGGATTCCACTGTTTGAGCTTATTTTAACCTCCTTTAATACAAGGCTTGCTCTCTGATGATACGAGAAAGGAGCCATATATGGAGTGCCCAACATTAGACTGCACACAAATAAAAGAAGAAATGCAGGGCATATTTGGATGTTTTGTATGTGGCATCCCTTATGCACACATCTTTTCCATACAATTTGTCGATCAGGCCCTTGATGACACTCCTTAACCATCCACCCTATGTTAATGTAAGGTGTTCCATCAAAATCAACTGAAGGACCCACAGTCTTCTGACAATCCTTCTAAAGAATCTTATGTCCTTTTAAAGATGTATATAAAAAAAAATGCATTAACCTTGAAACCACAAGTTAATTAAGTTACTTTTTTACTTAGATGTCAAGTTACACAGTTGCGATAACACAAGACAGCTCTTGTAGTACCCAGTAGACCGTATCAATAGCCTAAGGTACTAGTCTCTTACCTGTCTTGAAGTACTCCGTGGATCGTATCAATAGTCTAGGGTACTGGTCTGTTACTTGTCTTGTAGTACTCGGTGGATCATATCAATACATGTAGCTTAGGGCACTGATCTCTTCCCTGTACTATAGTACTCAGTGGACCGTATCAATAGTGTAGGGTACTTTTCTCTTACCTGTACTGTAGTACTCAGTGGATCGTATCAATAGCCTAGAGTACTGGTCTCTTATCGGTCTTGTAGTACACTGTGGACCGTATCAATAGCAT
This sequence comes from Saccostrea cuccullata, assembly GCF_032062105.1. Lineage (NCBI taxonomy): Eukaryota > Metazoa > Mollusca > Bivalvia > Ostreida > Ostreidae > Saccostrea > Saccostrea cuccullata. The sequence continues at coordinate 104,808 of NW_026917870.1, read as the reverse complement.
AGGGTACACGTCTCTCTACCTGTACTGTATTCTTCGGTGGACCGCATCAATAGCCTAGGTACTAGTCTCTAACCTGTCTTGTAGTAGTCAGTAGACGGCATCAATAGCCTACGGGACATGTCTTTTACCTGTACTGTAGTACTCGGTGAATCATATCAATAGCCTAGGGTACTAGTCTCTTACCTGTATTGTAGTACTCAGTGGACCATATCTATAGCCTAAGGTACACGTCTCTTACCTGTACTGTAGTACTCAGTGGATGCTAGAAGCTCCTTTTCTTTATGTGCATAGCGGACTTCAGTTTCGATCAGGGCACGGCTGGCAAAGGCAATCGGTTTGTCCTCTTGCAACAAAGCTGCTCCATGTCCTTTCTCCGAGGCGTTGTATTGTAATGTTAGTGCCTTTTCTGGATTGAAGTACTGTAACACAGGATCTGCTGTTACCAGATTTTTCACTTGTTTTACAGCTTCGACATGTTGTGGGTTCCAGTGCCATTCAACATCTTTCTGTGTAAACTTACGCAGCGGCTCACAGAAGTCAAGTTTTGGTACGAATTTTGCTAAATATGTCACAAATCCCATAAATCGACGGACTCCAGCTACGTCAGTTGGATTTGGCATATCCAGAACTGCTGTGACCTTTTCGGGGTCTGCTTTATTAGTGATTGTGTGGCTTTTGAATTTGACATCTGACTGTCGAAACTTGTTGTCCTTATTGGGTTTGAACTGCTGTTCTCTACATTTCATCATGAGTCTGTCAAAATTTCTGTCAATATCCTCTTGAGCTTATGCTTCTGTTTTTTTTTCTCCAAACACCAGTAAGTCATCATTTATACTTTTAACTCTAGGTAGTCCTTCCAATGCTTGAGGCTGGCGCAATGTTGATACCGAATGGCATGCGGAGCCAGCGGAATCTGCCGAAAGGACTGATAAAAGTAGTCATAAGGAAGCTTTCGTTGTCCAGACGAACATGCCAAAACCCATCTTTGGCATCTAAGACACTGAAGCATTTGGCATCTGACAAATCTGGCAAAATGTCCTCAATTGTAGGCATAGGGTAGTGCGCTCGCTGCAGTCCCTTGTTCAGGTCTTGGTTGTCTATGCAGACTCGAGTTTTCCACATGACTTCCTTGTTACAACCAAGCTGGAGACCCATGGTGTCGGCTCTGTTACTTTAGCTAGAATTTCCAGTTGTACGAGTCTCTCCAGTTCTTTTTCTAAGTCATTCTTGATTGCCAGTGGAACTTCCATGGAGCATATACAACTGGTTTGACACTGGGATCAATCGGGAGGCTGTAATCTACTTTCAGGTGTCCTAGGTGAGTTAACACATTATGGTATTCTCTCCAAATGTTCTCCTTCGTCAATGGTTGTTTTCTCACATTGATTCCAATGATGTTTTTGTTCTCGACCGTGATCAATTTCAAGGCTTTTGAAGCTTTGGAACCAAGTATTGGTTGAAATGAGACATCCAGTATGACCAAATCCGCTTTGTATTTTCCTCCATTCTTAGGATTTTTGAATTTTAAGTTACACTTGCCCAGTGGTTTGATTGTCGTGTTGTTATACATGCTGAGTATTTGGTCTGCCTCTGTGATGGAATTGTTATCTGTCAAATACTTTCTTGGGAGTATATGTTGCAGGTCGCCCCTATGTCAACTTGAAATTTCACATACTGTCCGTTGACCGACAAAGTGGCAAATTGTTTGCAGTTTGGTTAATTGCACTTACTGACTCACTGTTGTTTTTGAGATGTACGCTAAATATAGAAAAAGTAATCAACAGAGTCTATTTCGGCACTCTCTTGGATTTGATGGACCGTTGACTTGACGGAATTGCAGTTTTTTTTTTCGAAGTGATGAAGTGTGCGACACTGCCTGCACTGATGGCCATAGGCTTTGCAATTTCGCTTCCTCTTGGTATGGCGACTTCCACAGTACTTGCATTGACTGGGTTCTTGTCTTGCTTGTACCTGTTGCTGTTGATTCTGGGGCTTTTAGTGGCTGTTTCTAGAAGCTCTTCTTGTGCGAGTTTACTGCACGCACAGTTATTCCTGCAGCCTGTGGTTGAATTCCCTTCTTCTGCTCCTTGGGAACTTCAGTGGCTCTACACACATATGAATTTCTCAAAGTCTAAGTCTGCCACACGTAGAAGCTTTTCTCGCACCCCAGACTCACTAAGCCACAAACAATTCGGTCTTTTCTCATTGAATCTTTGAGAATTTCAAAGTTACAAGTTTCAGCCAAAATTCTTACTTCTGCAGAGAATCTGTCAAATGTGTCACCTGTCTGCTGATTTCGACTGTAGAATTTATAGCTCCCGACTGTTTCGTTTCTTCTTTTGATCAAAGTATTTGTCAAATTCTGCGAGGACAAGTTTTATACTGTAATATTTTTCTCTTCTATATTCACTTTGTTCCCATGCTCATCGGTCGTTTGAAACTGCATTGAAACAGCAAGAGTTTCACCTTTTGTGGCTCTGGCTTTTTTTTTATCATGCTGATATCTATGTTGAGTAAGACCTCTTCCTTCCATTTCTTTCAGGTCTGAGAAAGATTTTTCTGCATGTAAAATCCATTGTTTCGGGCGGATGAAGTAATCCAAAGCGGTATTCTTCCGTATGCATATTTGACTATGAAAGGATGATGTTTTGATTGCATGAAATAAATCCGACTGCAGATACAACGGCAAATCTCTGGTCTTTATGGCTGTTGTGATTACATCAAAGGCATTGGGAAGAAGTATTCCAGATTTAAAATCCATAAAACAATACAAAATAGAAGGAGTTTATGGTTCAGAATGGCCTTTTCTTTGTATTCTGATGGTCACTTATAGTATAGGAGGTTCAAGGCTTGTGCTGACGTGTTAAAGTTTACTTTTATCAATACTAGTTATTCCAATTTTCAAGTTGTTATAATTTAAAAATTTAAAGTAACCAGAGATAAATGGTAGACTGATAAGATCACCCTAGCTTGATCCGATAATATATTAATCACTTCGTAAGAGGTGCTATATGAAAATCCGTTTCTGGAGTAAAATTTGCAGTTTATCAAGTAAATGGTTGACATCTCAATTTTCTTGCTTCAATTCAGGGGATATATTATTGAAGTTTTATTCATATTACTAACTGAATATCTGAAGTGACACTGTTTTTCAAAATCTGCCTGTTTTGACTGACAACAAAGCTCTGTTTACATTAACAACGGAAGCTCTTTTATCTAAGGAAGTTGATTCTTACTTTACTTACGTGAATCCCTTCCATTTTGACGCGTTTGTACCTAATGGCTTTGGTTAAAATTTTTGGAAAAATCATTTGATTTGGAATGGGCAATTTTTAGCTCTACTGGTCAGAGACCAGAAGAGCTTATGCGATAGTTAGGTGTCCGTCGTCCGTCCGTCTGTCTGTCTAGTTGTCCGTCTGTCTGTAAGCAATTTTTCAAAACGCCACTCCTCCTACAGTTTTGATCTGATTTCAATATAACTTGGCACACATGTAGACTACACTAAGATACATAAATTAGTGCATCGGTTTTTGCTATCGATGAACGGTGTTGCCATGGTTACTAAACATAGAATTTTCTGTGAAATTCTTTTAAATCGCTACCCCTCCTACAGTTTTTATCTGATTTCAATACAACTTGGCACACAAGTAGACTACACTGAGATACATAAAATGGCGCATCGGTTTTTGATTTCGATGAACGGTGTTGCCATGGTTATTAAAATTTTTCTGTGAAATTCTTTAAAACGCTACTCCTTCTACAGTTTTGGTCTGATTTCAATATAACTTGGCACCCAGGTAGACTGCACCAAGATACATCAAATAGTGCATTGGTTTTTCCTTTCGATGAACAGTTGCTATGGTTACTAAAAATAGAATTTTCTCTGAAATTCTTTTCAAACGCTACTACTTCTACAGTTTTGGTCTGATTTCAATATAACTTGGCACACGAGTAGACTACACTAAGATATATAAAATAGTACGCTACTCCTTCTACAGTGTTTGTCTGATTTCAACATAACTTGGCACACAAGTAGACTACAATGAGATACATAAATTGTGCATCGGTTTTTCCTTTCGATGAACGGTGTTGCCATGGTTATTAAAAATAGAATTTTCTGTGAAATTCCTGTAAAACGCTACTCCTTCTACAGTTTTGGTCTGGTGGCAATGGTTTCTTTTTTCATCCTTTGTTATAAGTACAAACCAGTATAGCTACAGTCTCGACAGAGACTTCTGGTTAGACAGGTTGATTTATTAAATCCAGTTTTATTCCACGAATGGTGGACAATATTTGTTGATCTGAAGTAATTTTTCCCGATTTGTTAGAAAATGAGGTTTTCTGCCCCCTAGCGGTAACTGAGTCGTGTGTTTGTACAAGACCCAGATGAGAAATCAGTGAGTGGAAACTGCAGTGATCTGATTTTACTTTTGAGATTTGATAAACAATGAGATCTTGAGTTGAGCAAGTTGAAAGATCTATGTTTACCTGGAAATACATAATTGACTTTGAAGGGCTTTCTGCGGTTGGCTGTTTTGAAGCCTGGCTTATCATGGTTTATTCGTCCCCCGTGTGGTCGACCCCTAAGGCTTTAAGGAATTGGTCTTGCTGCCTGAGGGTCCCTCTAGAAGGGTCCGAGGTCTTTATGCAGGTCTCATCTCTAAGTCATTTCTCTTGTGTTTAATCTGTTTTTGGCCTTGCGATCTAAATCTTTGTGAAAATCTGGGCCAAAAATTTTAGTTCTTTATCAAAATTACCATTATGCTCTTTATTGATAGATTTTGCATTTTGGACACTCTTAAATAACTTGGCGAGCCAAGCAAAACGTCTTTCATAGAGACAGGCTGTATTAACCTGTCCTATCATCAAGAAATATTTTTCAACGAGTTCAGTAACATCTTGAATAGACTTGTCTGATTTTTCACCCTTTTGGGTTCCTTGTAGTTCTTCCCAGATCTCATCCAGAGGTCCCAAGCATCTGGATACTTTCTTCTGAACATGTTTCAGAGCCTGATCTTGGAGTCTTAGGAAATTGAATGCCATTTTATCATTGACAAGGTCTTCAAAGTATGTCAACCTCCGCGGATTAAGGTAAGTATTAACCGGCAGAAGATGTATATCAAACACTCTAGTGTTAATACGCTCATCACTAAGGTGAGTAGTGAATTTTGTTTACGTGTTTCTCTTTGCTAGAATCTAGTTTTTACTCAGATTCATAATGAACAGCAGGCTCTCTAACCATTGCGGCCTATCACTCGAGTATGTCTATATGCTGCATAATTCGTTTTCTTCGCTTCGAAAATAACGTAGTCCACATTTACTTCTCTGGGTATCTTGTATGCGGAGTACCACAGTTCTCAAACCTTCATGTGAATACAAGGGAAAGATACTCGTAGGTCTCTTAATGTGCTTTGAATATTCTATTGAAACTAAGGCGACTAAAATTCAGCAATATCTGATACGAGCAGCTATGTTCTCTTTGGACGATTTAAATTAAAGAAGGAATATCAAGCGGATTTAGATACGCTTAATTCTAATGATGAGGCTAATGAATATTGATGACTTATTTTACATAGGCTTACAATTAAAGAATAAAAACAATGTGATAGTATTAAATTATTCTATCATTGTCAAGCATTAACAAAATAAGTTATTATGGTTATAACTATAATATAAATGTGAACAGTACTGAAAAAAAGTTTTTAGCAATTTGTGCCTAAACATAGAACCAACCCTTCCAATCACTCCATTTTAAGCATGATTGTCACAAATAAATGCATTTTGATCACTATAGAGTGGACTGTTTCAGAGAAAAAATATATTAAGTTTCAAAAAAAGATAGCTTTACTGTTCACTTCTTTATTTGTTTAAAAACTTGTTTCTTTATCCCATGGGAAAAAATTTGTCCATTTTCAATGAATATTGGATAAACAAGTTTATTAAATATCCTAATGCCATCCTAAACAAGACAAGCAAAATATTATCTTCAGCCAAATTGTGACAGATAAGTTTCTTATCTTTTCGTGAGCAAAACATAATACATTTTTACCAATAATTGATTATGCATATGTCCTTTGCTTTAGTTGATGACTTGAGTTCGTCGCAAATATCGCATCCAATGGAAAAATAAAGATTTCCCCCTCTGGCTAGGGAAGTCTCCCTCTGTCCACACTATCAGTACCTGCCTTGACTTTAAATTGAAAACAGGAGTAGTGGTGGTTCTTGAAAATTCCGTCCCTGTGTGTGTGAGGAACCGTCTTGACACTCGTAGTGTTCTTAAGTTGCCTTCAAAATTGTTAAAGGGTCCTGTTGGTCTCCGAAGAGGTTTGCCCTATCAAAAATACTAAAGTTAAATATAGTGTACTAAAGTCACAAGCTGTATCTCCCGGAGAATGATTGAGGTTCTTGCATACATTACAATAAGCTTCAAATTCGCAGTTATACCTTAAGTGTTCTCCAGTAACACGCAAAGCTCCTTTTCTTGACTGGTTGATTCTAATGAAATAGAGAGCATATGAGATCTGCACATCCACTACTGTAAACCAACTTTTATTCGCGACGACTTTATTTCGCGTTTTACCAGTTGTAAAGTAGTTCGCGACGATATATTTTCGCGATCAAGCCTTTTTTTGATCTTTTGATAATAGACACAGAGACTTGAAGGATCAGTTCACGGAGAGAAATATTCGCGATGACGAGGCTCTCCCGAAAATTCCTCGCACTCGAATAAAAGTTGGTTTACAGTATTCGTGGGTAGAAACTTGCCATTTACCAATGGTTTTATGTTTACAAACCGGTTTCCGTTAAGGAAATGTGTCATTTTTAATGTGCTGGGATTTCGATTTTTTCTTTATATTGGATGTTAATGTGTGGCACCTAGTGTTTCAAGCATGCTTTTGATATAACTGTCCTGAACAGAGAAGGGGACCAACGCCGTCACAAACACATACGACCTTCTCGTTGATTCTCTGTTTCCGCGGGCAAAGATGAAATCGAAAACAGTTACTTTTATTTTGCATTCAAAACCCTCCGATATAAGGAGACTCAGACTTTCGCGCGTTTAAAAAAAATCTCCAAAGGTCATATCCCTTTGGATGCATTTGATATCGGGAATAGCGTCCACCGCACAAGCTCAAATTAAATCTGTAATAAGGTTGCCCTTATCCGTCTGAATATCTCCGTTTCTTATATAACCATGTTTCAACATTTTTGTTTGCTCCAAAGCCATTGTTTTATGGAACTCAGAGTGAGCTTCACTCACCTCTAGGTCTGATACACTGTTGTATTCCACAAAATAAGCTTTACTTATCCAAAAAGGAGTTCTAAGTGAAAAGAAAATTGCTTCACAAATCCACTGTACTGAGGATTTTGTGTTTTCTTTTCATATTTTCTAAATAGTTTTCCGATTACTGAGACATTGTTTTAAATTTTGGATATACCTATCCAGTGATCAAGATAGAAACACAAACTTTACTGAGGGTTTTTGTGTTTTCTTTTAAAATTAAAACTTGTTGCTTGAGGTATAATGTTTTTGTCTCGCCCGTCAGTCGGTCAGTCAGAGTGTCAGTCTCTCAGTCAGTCCTGTTTTTTTTGGTCAGCGCAACTTCTCATTAACCGCTGCACAGAATTTCGTCAAACTTTGCAGATATTTGGGCCACAATGTGTAGATGTGAATATCACCAGGAAATTTCGATTCCTTGATTTTTTCCGGGAATTTCCACACTTTTCAACTTAGATTTGCTGGACATATCATGAATATAGAGATGAGCAGTTTGTCAGCGCAACTCCCCTTAAACTGCTGCACAGAATTTCATCAAACTTTGCAGATCTTTAGGACACAATGTGTAGATGTGCATATTACCAGGACATTCCGATTCCTTTAATTTTTCCGGGTAGTTCCGCACTTTTAATCTTAGATTTTTTGCCATACCTTGAATAACATATGAATAGTTTGTCAGCGCAACTCCACCTTAAACCGCTGCACAGAATTTCGTCAAACTTTGCAGATATTTAGGACACAATGTTTAGATGTGCGTATTACCAGGAAATTCCGATTCCTTTATTTTCAGGGATTTTCCACAATTTTCAACTTAGATTTTTGGCCATTCCTTGAATATAGAGATAAACAGTTTGTCAGCACAACTCCTCCTAAACCGCTGCACAGAATTTCGTCAAACTCTGCAGATCTTTAGGACACAATGTTTAGATGTGTATATTACCTGGAAATTCCTTATCCTTTATTTTTCTTGGAATTTCGGCACTTTTCAACTTAGATTTTATCTTGAATATAGAGAGAACAGTTAGTCAGCGCAACTCCTCATAAACCGCTGCACAGAATTTCATCAAACTTTGCAGATATTTTGAATACAGTGTGTAGATCTGCATATTACCAGGAAATTCTAATTCCTTTATTTTTCTGGGAATTTTGGCACTTTTCAACTTAGATCTTGCCCTTGAATATATAGATGAACATTTTTGCATCGCAATTTCTCAAACCGCTGCACAGAATTTCATCAAACTTTGCAGATATTAAGGACGCAACGTGTAGATGTGCATATTACCTGGGAATTCCGATTTCTTTTTTTCTGGGATTTTCAGCTCTTTGAGTTTTGGGGGAGAGTGGGGTATGTGAACTTGCTCACTTTTTCTTTCATTTTAATAATATATACACTGTACATGTATACACAAAAAGCAATATATATCAAAAAGATTGCCTGAAATCTTCGATTTCACTAATCTGATATTGAAATTTGGTTATTTGCTCATCAAATCTTTGTTTTTCTCCTTCAAAGTCGACCGGCTGGCGTCTTATTTTCTATAGAATTTGTTCCTCATGGAATAGCTTTCTTATTCTTGGATTTGATTTCAAAATCTATGTAGTCCAGAACTGTTTGCGCAATTTGTTTTGTCTGCTTTTTTATTGATAAAGTTTCCTGCCAAAATAATTTTGTCGTTGCATGGCGAGGAGGTACACACGACCCGGGTGTGGAACCAGGTCGGGCATTTCCATGTTTGGATGCCATATCTGAGGCTTTTTTGGCCAGGACTAATCTTTGCTCCATAATTGGTTTGATTTGAAAATTTTGATCCCGTCGTCCCGTCGTTCCTCTCATGTCGTTTTGAAAAAAGGACATCGATCTTCTTGTAAATTTACTAGGACCATACACTCTAAACAACATATGATACTTAATAAAAATGTTATTATGCAGGCACCGTGTTTCACTGGTTATTTAAAAGATATATGACTTTTTGCTCTTTAGTCCCACCATCATCAGGGGTACACCTTAGGTCTGCGTCTTAAACTTTTTCAAACGTGTCTTAATTATCATTTCGTCTATGTTCTTGTGTTCACTGTAGGTGATTTTTTGAAAATAATTTGAAAAGAGATATTAATCAGCAAAACAATAATCGCCTACAGTAAACACATTTGCTACTCCTCCAAACGTGTAAAGCATAACTAAAATGAAATTTATTTCCAAAGTTTGCTATTATTTTTGTTCTATACTTAATAAGAAAGAAAAATATTGAAACCTAATATCTTACTTCATTTAGCCTTGCGACTTCAACCTTATCCAGTTTGGCATGCATCTGTATGCAGTTGAATGGTAGGCTAAAATCTAGATAGGCTAGAATGGGTGGAGATTTCAGCTTTTCTTTGAGGATATCAAATGCCATTTTGTTGTTCCTAATTCAATCTCAATTTTGGATCTGTCTTCTGCTTACTGTTGCTCCTGGGTTTCTTTCCAGCTGCCATAACATCAATGAGTGATCTAGCAAACTTAGCGAAGTCTTTGATGAATTTCCGATAATATCCGGCGAAACCTAAAAATTGTCTAACTTGTTCTGAATTCTGAATAGGCCAGTTTTTTAACTTTGGAAATCTTGTCTGGGTCTGGCTCAACCCCATATCCTTTGAGACAATATGGCTCACATATTTAACCATGCTTTTGAGAAAAGAACGTGTTTAGGTGAAAACTTAAGACCATAATTTCTAATTCGCTGGAAAAAATTCTGGAGTCGGTCAAGAATTGGCATCCAGTGTTATCTAAAGCAAAGTAACATCATTTGACTATTCGATACATGTATAAGGTGTAAAGCGTCATATAGCTTCGATTTGGCAAATGCCCTCCACATAGCCTTGGTCATGTGACCCTCAAACTGCAAAAGTGTGATCCAGGCATTTTCTTGAAATGCTCCTTTGCAGGTTTTCATGCACATTCGATGCGATTGTTGTTAATATCGACTCCATTTCCTGTAACTGAATCAACAAAACGTCTTCTTTAAAGAATAATTGTGAGTTACCGTAAATTGTTCATAGCCCAGAAATCCTTCCGATAATTTGGACGGAAATACTGAGGTAAACACACAGTAAACAGAAACAAATGAGTATGAAAATTCCAGATTATTAACCGGTTAAGAGGCCGGCACAGTGGTATTCGTTTCCCTTTCAACAATCCAAAACACAAATCTCTGAAATTGTAGAAAGAAGAGAAAGGGCATAAAATAACTTGCTTCTCCGGGTTTTACTGCATTGCTTTTTAAAAGAGGAATAACTCGAGAGAGAACAATCTGAAAAAGTAAATTTCGTACACAATTTTATTTAAATAACTGTATTCATATTGTTTTTAATTTTCTGCGTGTTTTTCCATTGAATATTTTATATACGGTGTTCAGTTTGTACAATTCTGCAAGTTATGCTCTTTGAATTCTATCTCTTTTGTTTGTTTGTTTTTTTTTTTTACAATTAATCCAGGCTTTGGATTTGTCGATTTCGATGACGGTAGGCAGCTTCCTTATCTTTATGTGGTTCTGAAAATGTTCTTTGAACAACTCCCTATGGTACGAACCCCAATGAACTGCTGTGGTATTGTCGGAAACCATCAGAAAATCGCTCGAAATGAGCAAGGGAACAGCCATACAAATAAGACTTCAGAAATAAAATTATATCTTCAATAACCAAATATGTTTTCTCTAAAAGGGAGTTTGCCTTACAATTTCTAGTATGCTGTCTCTGTAGATAACAATTAAAATTTGAACTTCCTGTATTATTTGCAGATGCACTTAAATACATCGTCTCTTTGTAGTTAGGGACATTGCATGGTACTGTTCTCTCCTTCGAAACCATTTATACACGGTCATCTGTCAAAATCATTGATGAATAAAAAATCCGTGGACTTTTCAAATCTATTAGAGACGCTTCCTTCGAAACCATTAATACACGGTCATCTGTCAAAGTCATTGATGAATAAAAATTCCATGGACTTTTCAAATCTCTTGTCGTAATTTCCATGAGGTTATCCATTTTTCGCATTTTAACAATGACCCCCACTCTTTTTGGGAACCATTTGAAAGCTTGTGTTACCCATGTCTTAATTAAAGACCATTTTTAAATATTGCTAATTTTTAAAACGTAAACATGATTTCTTCTCAACAGATGACCAGCAAATATAGTTACCTGTACTTCTTTTGCATGCTTCCATAATGTCGCGTAGAAACGTCCAAGTACTGATACTGTCGCATAGCAACATTCCATGCGTACAAGGCATAATTTCTTCCATATTCAAATAATCTGAAAATTGTGCATTAAATTAAACTCCAGCAAATTATTTGTTTTACCATCATCTAGATTTTATTTATCTTTTCTATTAATATCTCTTGGGTTTATAAAATACCCCCCTCACCCCAATTTAAAAAAGTACATGTATTAGTTTTATTTATAGATTTTATTTTCGTAATTATTTCAAAATGCACAAAAAATAACGCGAGAAGTCCTGTTTATCACACACCTGCCCATGCCTTCTACAGGGCATTAGCTGATGCATGCATGTGTTAATTTTTCGAATTCATCAAGCTCAAAAAAATATGTATTGTACCTAAGAACTTGTTTTGAGACCAGTACAGGTCTATACTTGGAAGCTGGTTGATACCCATAAGGATGTGCAGGCCAAAGTACGCTTTGATTTCCAGGGCAGAAGTGTCATACCAGTCTGCGTCGCGTTATTCCCTTTTCTCGAACTCCTGAGCAGCATACCTGTTGGTTTCAAAGAAAACTTTCTCAAAGAAATCCTCTGATACCATCAAATAGAAATAACTGTCAGTCGGCGACAAATGGTGACTTGGACCCGTTTCTTGTGAGAAGGTGGGATCGTCATTCGACACAGGATGCAATTCACTGGACCAAAAACCGGGACCCTCTGAATCACTGATCTGACAGAAAAAGTCTCCAAGGATGACCGAGTTCGGATCATCGTCATCCGTATCAGATGAAAAAGTATCCAAAGGATCATCAATGCTTATGTCTGAACCTGCAGAACTGCTGTGTAAATCGTCACTTGATTAATCATTCCTGTCGCTGTCAGGGGAAGCCATTTTTATTTTCCGCGCTGTTTACTTAATTGCTTTTCAAGAAATATATGACGTAAAATTAATAATCCTTTTAAATATGTTTTTTATTTATTTTAAATTTAATTATAAATATTTGATATATTTCTCTTTCATAACGCTTTGTCAAAACGAATACAAACGCCTCGATCTCCGTCTTCTAAATTATTATTTTCTTTTCTTTTGACATGACACTTCATTTTGGCATGAAACGCTATCGGAACAACCGGTTTTCATTCCTGGATACCTTTTTAGTTTTATTCATACAACAATATGTCCGATACGAAAATTTTAATAAAAATCTTCATTGTTTTGAATGTAGTAATTTCATTTTGAACATTTGCACAGAAAATATTTTTGTTTATTATAAACCAGCCATAATTCGGCATATTTCATAAATGTTGACCGCTGTTTTGCAGGTAAATGCATATTTTAATCAAATCTTCTGAAATTTACATGACCTTTCACACAAGAAAAAAATTCTGTTGAAATTTTTTTTTTAATATCAATATTTTTATTGAATTCTATGTCGTTAAATTATACTAACGTTTTTCTCTCTCTCTCTCTCTGCGAGCATAAAAATGCATCAAAAAGCGCACTTGGTCGTCACTCTGTTCAATATTTAAGGCTTCCAAATTTTCTGTCAGATTCTATTGAAAATTAAGTTGAATTATTAAATATAATTTCAATCGTTAATGAAATAAAGAAACTATTTTTTTTTTATTATTAATGAAATTAATTAGAACTCTCGTCCATTGATGTGTGTGGACCTAGTTTTCAAATCTCTACAGCAGTAATCCTGGAATTTCTCTATATATAGAGACTATCAAATAAAAGTAATTGTCAATTGTATAGAATTTGCGGAAAACAAATTTAATTCTCTTGACTAAATAAACAATCGCCAGATATTGGTATAAACCAAATACTACCCGTATAATAATCAATATTGAATTTTGTTTACAAACTAATTATTAATCATTTGGAAGTAATCACGAGCTAGTTTGATGCATTGTAGTTAACGTGAAGATAAAAGTACATTAAAACATGCTATACGGCAGAATTATTGCATACTTGTGTTACCCAAATGGACCACAGGAAGTAGAAAAAAAAAGAAATAGGTTAACACAACAGCGAATTAAATTCCAGACATTGGGCATGAAATATATTTACTTATATTATTGACCCCAATTTGCGACGTTCTCATAATTAGGGAAAAGAAACTAATTGGGATGACGATATTTAAGATATTGATTTATTTTTCTAAACTTTAGCCCCCAAGTAAACAATTAATTATCAACATTTGTTTGTTAGTAATATATGTAATCTGTTTAAAATTGTTTAGTTCATTCCTTAAATATTTATTCCTTCCAAAGATGAATTTTCTTATTCAATACACTTTCATATAAATTAGTTTCTGTAAATTTTGGTACGGAATATCAATAATTCGTTACTGTTCGTAGACTGTCTCTCATTTTCAATGTATGTAATTTTAGCAGCGCTGGATAAATCAAAGAAGCAGAGGTAAGAAGAATTATGTCCGAAATTATTTTTTATTTTACCAAAAATTATTTTTGATACAGTTTAAAAACTCCAATCATTTCAAAATGGTTTTATTGAAGTATAATTATTACTTTCACTAAATAATCTAAAGTAAAAAATGGGCCTATTTCAACATTGTAGAATTTTTCTAATTTCTTAGAGAAGTGTTTGATTACATTAAATTTCACTGAAAATCTTTTTTAATATCTGATTTGCTATATATTTTTAGAAAACATTCAATAGCTGTCTGGATTTATTGTATGGTTGACATATTTTAATTTTCCCTCGCTAGTTTGAATCATACTTTTTTCTGGTTGCTGAGTAGAAAATTAGTTTATGGCTTTTCTTCAAATATGTACCTCTATGATGCATGCGTACATTCCAAATCTAGATCACAGCCATTTTTGTAAGAGTCATCATTGTTGGTTAAGTTTTTTTTAAAAAGTGAAACATCTAAGTTTTACATATGTATCTTTTTTTTCAAGTGCTCTTTATCATAAAAAAACCTGGTTATTTGTAATATGCAGTCTTAGATAAAATAGTAATAAGATGTTATATTTTTAATGAGAACCCTGAAACCATCAGATTTTCTCCTAATATTTCTTCCTAAGACGTTTTAATTTTTGTTCTTTCAGATGACGGCTGCCACTGCAATTGTTGCATTGCTAGTCTTCTCACAAGGTATTTCAATGTTTCTTTTAAATAAATTTTGGTATTGTTTGCTTTCTTTTTTTTTTTAAATCCTTTTCCGAGAACTTAAATGTTTTTTTTAATATATTTTGGTATTGTTTGCTTCCTTTTTTTTTTTTTAAATTTTTTCCCAGAACTTAGTTATTCAATATGAGTTTTAAAGAACTACGGTTTGACTTTATTCAAAGGCAATATTTGTTTAATATGAATCTCATTATATAAAATATATATCCAATATTTTCTTTAAAAAAAATTGCATTTCACAAGGAAATTCTTCTTTCTAATTAGTACAGTATATAATGAATGTGTCTAGGAATTCCTTACATATTACAAAATACAAATAAATCTTGATATTGTTTGCTTTCTTATTCAAATAAAATGTTTTGTTTTTTTTTTCGATGAATTAGTTATTCAATATAATATTCCAATTTCAATAGATGATCATTCTATAATACTTACAAAGCATCTCCTTCCTTCTGGTTTCTCCGGGGATCAGTGTTTTTCATTCTCAATCATTACTGTTTTTAGCTAATGGATTTAAGGATAGGTCAAATGTTTATTATCGATATCCTTCCTCAATAAGAGAAAAATATTAAAATTAATATATTACTAACATTTTTTAGACGTTGACAAAAGTGTTCTAGTGAAGCGTAATACGCCCCCTTGCGAGAAATAAAAAAAAATTGCTGCTTCTAAAAAAGTGTGAAGCAACAAAAAGGAGCACATCACTATAGTCTTTTTAATATGCAAATACTGTAACTGCTTATCGTTTTACTGTGACGTCAATTATAATGCGTATGACAGAAACATATTTCATATTAGAAAGAATTGGGACCATGGGTTTTCAAAAAAAGATAGATGTGACATGATCTGAAAAAAAAATTTAAAAATAGCCTTGAGATTATGAACAATATAGATATATGACCATAGAGAAAGCATATAGATTGAGCACAAAGTATTATGTCGATGTGCTTTCTATCAGGTTTATAAATCTAAGGATTTACCACGTTTTAAGGCGACAATTGTTAAATATCAATTTGATTATATAAAAACTCTAATCCATTTTTAAAATTTTTGTTATATCTTAGAAAAATGAATATTTGTTTTTCATAAGGAAAGTTTTTTTTAATATTATTAGAGTATATAATGAAAGTGTCCTTACATATTACAAAATACAAATTATTTCAGCTATGAACACTCATCAGGCGACGTGTACGTATACACTACAACAGTACAAGATGGCAATCTCACCTTATACAACCTTCTTGATCTATGGAGGAAATTTAAATTCGGAGTGTTCAAGATTATGTGATAATGACAGTTCATGTAAAGCTTACGCATTAGACACATATAACAATTATTGCTACTTAACTACAAGAACCACCCCTGCCGATGCCAGTAAGCGCAAATATTTTGCTTTGAAGATATGTTCAACTACTCCTATGCCGACGACGACACAGAATACGGACATCTGTCCGTATGTACTACAGCAATACATGGTAATAGCCTCGTATTTCGGTGTCTGGAGTATTGGTAGCAATTTAAACTCCGTGTGTCAAGAACTCTGTGATGACTATGTGACATGTCAGTCATACACTATTGACTATGCAACCAATTACTGTTATCTAAGCTCCTCTGACGAAAGTCGTTCAGATTCATCTTCTCAGAGATATTTTGGACAAAGACAATGTCGAGTTACTATGAAGGACAGTTTTAACTTCATAATAAGTACAATGAATTCAGACCCTGAAACGGAATCGGAAACCAAATCGGGTTTCTTAACAACGGAACCGGGGTTTGTTCTTACTACGGAGTCAGATGTACCATTTAGTACGGATTCAGATGAACCATTTAGCACGGAGTCAGATGTATCATTTACTACGGAACCAGATGTACCATTAACTACGGAGCCAGATGTTCCATTTACTACGGAATCAGATGTACCAATTACTACGGAGTCAGATTTACCATTTAGTACGGAGTTAGATTTACCATTTAGTACGGAGTCAGATATAGCAATTACTACAGAGTCAGATGTACCATTAACTACGGAGCCAGATGTACCAATAACTACAGAGTCAGATATACCATTTACTACGGAGTTAGATGTACCAATTACTACAGAGTCAAATTTACCATTTACTACGGATTTACCATTTACTACGGAGTCAGATGTATCAATTACTACAGAGTCAGATGTACCATTTACTACGGAGTCAGATGTACCATTAACTACAGAGTCAGATGTACTATTTACTACGGAGCCAGATGTACCATTTACTACAGAGTCAGATGTACCAATTACTACGGAGCCAACAAGTTTTAAAAATACAGAACCAGGCTTACCAATTACTACAAAGCCAGAAAATCAACAAACTACTGAACCAGACATATTTAATACGAAAAGTGTCAAAACTTCCGAACAGGACATATCCTTTACTACAGAACCAGAAATTTTACTTACTACAGAACCTAAATTGCTTTCAACTAAAGAAAAAGTAACTTTACAAACCGAAACCGAAGCAAAAATGCATTCAGAGCAGAATACTAAAGAAATGGACTCGGGTTCGTCGCCGAGTTTGGAAATGCTTACAACAAAATTTCCAAATACATTCACATCAGAAGCAGAAACTGTGCATCCAACCGAGTCAGAAAACATTCTCATTTCAAAAGCAAATTTTGCATCCTCGAAATCGATGGATTCAATAACTGCCGAATCTCCAACATTTACCAATACTGAGGCTTTATCAACCACTGACGAAGAAACAATGGAACAGAAAACCTTCATCACGAGAGAATCCGGAAGTGTGTCACACTATAAAACCTTGCCGACAACAGAAACATTATCTACTGATCGAATAGCATCACAAACCACAGAATCAGAAATGCCACTCACAACGGAGACGGCGTCTTTTATAAAATCAGATACCTCTACAACTGATTCAGGAACACTGGTGACAACCGATATATTGTTGCCAAGAAATCCAGAATTTTCCCCAAAAACAGAATCGGTAACTTCAATGAAAACGTTAACGGAATCAGTAGACTTGGAAACTACGCAATTGAATTCATTGTCCTCAAGCCAAACTCTGTCGCATTTTGAACAAGGCAGTACGTCAACAGCGGAGTCTGAGACAAGAACAGATCCAGAACAGGACATAATGTCAACATCAGAACAAGGAACTTTTCTTACAATGGAACCAACTGTCATTTCCACAATAGCAAAAGAAACATCAACAACAGAATCGGGATTATTTTCAAGTACAAAACAAACACATTTATCAAGTAAAGATCCGGAGACACCCTTTTCTACAGACCAGGGGGCATTTTTAAGTACAGAAGAGGGAACCCTGAAGACCACGGAACAGGCGTCGCTATTAACCGTAACTGAACAACTCCTCACTACAGAGGGTGAGAATACAACAGTATATAAGAGCACAACACAGGAAGCATCAAACACGCCAATACAAATCACAAATGGAACAGTGAATTGTATTTGCGTTTGTCAGTATGTTTCTGTATCACTTGAAGAAATAATTCACCGGAGGAAACGGGCGCTAATGGTGAATGAAGGAAATCTTTCCTCTACAGTGAGAAAGCTGACTTGTGCGAAAGATAATCGCAAATCATCAACATCAATGGGAACAATAGGAGGTGTGATACTGTCGCTCATTTTTGGCTTGATTGTTTTATCAGATGTTTATCCAGTTTACTTGTTTTTGTGTAAAATATTGAAAATATCTTCACAAGATGTTTGAAAAACACTAAAGAAGAACGTGTTTTATGCCCTCTGTCGAAGAAGAGAGAGCATATTGCTTTGCTGCTGCCTGTCAGTCGTTCAGTTGGTCTATCAACAGTTTCCGTTCATTTTCTTTGCAGATGTTCCACATAATGAAATTAAATAATTATATCTAGGTTCTGATTGGATATTCATCATATAACCAGTTACTAGTTTATCCGATCGTGTATTGCTACACGTGCAGATTTAGAGGGGGGTGGGGTGGGTGCGGTACCCACTCCCGGAATATGCTAAGCCAACTAACATTGACCTTCGAATCCCCGACCCTAGAAAACACCGATCCTTGTTCAGTTGATTTGAAAAGTCTTAAGATGTGAATGCTTAGTAAAATTGAATTGCTGTCCCCACACCTAGGAAATAGGTTTTTCACATAAATGATATGAAAGCTTCATTTTTCTTGTCAAGATATCTCCCTCCTCCTTCATCCACAGCTGCTACAGCGAATTGAATAGAACAGGTTAACTCGTGTATCAGAATTATAACATATACATGCATTATTGAGTAAAATGCTGGTGGAGGTTTTTCTTATACTAATTGTTAGTCCATTATTTATACACTGAATTGACGATTATTTCCCGACCATGACAAGGAGCCAACGGCGGGTGTGTCTGGTCGGAAGGGGATGCTCACTCCTCCATGGCACCTGATCCCACTTCTGATGTTTTGGGGGTTTGTGTTTGCTCTGCTCCTATTTTGTATTGTTTTATGGGCTTTCGATGTTGAATACTGTTTGCTATCTCCATATGCTTCAGAACAAAATCCAATAAGGTTGGAACTTTTAAGTAAGTGTTTATCATGCGATTTATCTAGTCTGTGTGGAATCATTTTATGTACGACTGATTTACATGTATAATATAAGCGCCGTATTGAATAAACATGCATTTTTGGACTCGGAGTAATATGAAATTAATTACCCCTTTTGAGGTCAACATGGTGAAATACGGACCCGAGATCGCGGCCTCGGTCAGGGCAGGTCATCGAGTGGGTCAGGTCGAGGGTCCTTATTTCACCACGTTGAACTCACAAGGGGTAATCAATTGTTTTATTATACCGATATACATTGAAAAGTATGAATCTCTAACAGTTCTCAATTCTTTCTTTGATCGGGATCGGTATTCGCTACACTCCGTATAGTGAAGTTGTTTACATTGACGTCTGCAAGTCGTGTACGTTTTTGCATCATGATTTACTGATTAAAACAATATTTGGTTGATAGCGTCATACATTGTTATAGTGATTACTTTTCCATTACACAGTCAAAATCTAACACAGAATTCAACTCTTTGAAGAGCGGCTTCTACATTCCATTGAACTGAATTGTAACGATAATTTGATATGAATAAACCGTTTACGTTAACGATAAAATTTTACCGTATTCTGTATGGTAATGCAAAAAAAGACCTTGCACGTTTCAAAAAACATGTTTTTCTCGAACAATTATTACTTTATGCATTACCTTCACTCAAAAAAGGAATTTTTGATTACGAAGTCATTATTTTGCGGTCATTAATTATAATGACCGGGTCATTATAGCCCACATGTAATGATTCCTAGGTCTCTTTTGCTGTAAAAGTACCTTTTGGATTCACTGTTGTGTTTTAAAGTTTTCTTACTAGCCAATCAAATTCGGGAATTATTAACAGAGGTATAATAATAGTTAATGAACCAAGCCATTAAGACACGGTGTCAGAGATGTAGAAGTTGCCAACATGCCGAAGTTCAAATCCCCGTAAAATTTCACCTCACCAGGCCAAGTGAATGCCCCGACAGATTGCTACGGAGATTACCGACGCTTATAACCTAATACAGATAAGTTCTCTAATTTACTACATGGGACCGGAAACGGAAGGAATATTTAAGTCCGTCGCACTTTCTTCCGGTGACAAGAAATTCAATACGGTTCTTGAAAGTTTTGACAAATACTTTGTTCCGAAGAAAAACATGCGCGGATCTCAGTAGAGGCAGGGGTGGGTACGCGCGTGATTCATCTGACCCTCCTGAATTTGCCATCAGTAAAAAAATTTTCTAATAGGATGCTCAACACATAATAAAAAAAAAACAAGCAAACGTAGACAATAAGCCGCCAAGAGAAATAAAAAAGAGGTTTGACAGAACACCACAGAAGATCCAATTACGTTGAAAACCGTCAGGATTATTGAATTCCAAAACAATAATGAAAAGAAGAAACATCCTTAGAATAAACAGAACCTGCCCAATGAGGTCATACACTGTAATAAACCTGAATAAGAAAAATGAAGATGCGTCCTTTGTTAAACAGGTTAAAACTTCAACGAACAATAAACCGCCGAATGTCATTTTTCATTCAGAGGAGCGAATGCTTTTCGTGCGCAGTGAATTTAACATTATCCAAGATAAAATAACAAACAATGAAAATACTTTATTTCTACATAAATCTAATGGTTCATCGATATGCGTGCTTAAAAAAATCACGTTTCAAAAATGTATAAAAAAGATTTATTGAATTAATTTAAATACGCTGTCACCCTTAACATGTTAATTTTTTAATCTGGTCAATTTTTCTCCATTACACGTTGCTCAGCAAAGTGACACCAACTTGGAGAAGCAGACATCTTTTGTGCCATTCTTGAATGATTGGAATAAGTCCCTGCAGCTGTAGCCACTTCATTGTTCCATTAATGCTTGCATTCTTTGACTCTCTCACAGTTAAATCCATCAGCATGGAGGGGAAGAGTTGATGGAGATCCATCAGGTGTGAGTGGAACGTACTCATGGTACTCATTGACAATCCCGATAGCAGCTCCAACTTTACTTTCGTCTTTGTCTAAAACACCTAAGAGTACCTTAAAAATTTTCATTAATACTGCATACAAATTATTATACATACAATATCTCTCTTATTTTTCTAAATTTTAACTTGATAAATTAAAACTTACCATTTCACTCTTGTGATTGGATTTCTGAGAAAAATGACGTGGAATATGGGCCAGGACAGTTTTCTTCTTGAAAGAAAGGGATTTTGTTGCAGAGAATCCATTTAACCAAGACTCTCATTTGGAAACGGAGATCAACTACATCCATCACACATGACAGGTATCCCTCCGAGAAATTCTTCAACACATTCTCAGGCACTCGGGTGCAATGTACTGATGCTCTAATATGCCCTGCAGTGTAGCATTTGTACCCTATGTACATTAATAAATAATTATAAACAGGTAAATTGAAATTCAAGAAATGATAGTTTGCTACTTTGTACATTTCTTTACACAGATTTACGTGCACATTGAAAAGCAGACATGGATCCAGGAATTGTTTCCAGGGGGGTCAACCCCACGCAAAAAAAAAAAAATCCAGAAATCTCTTGACAAGCACAAAAAACCTTAAGTCTGATTATGTCAATTATTAAATCTTCTATGTAAGCATATATTATCTACGTTATAATACTGGTTGTTTAAATAATTGTTATAATAATAATTTAACACTGTATGCGTGCTAATCTTGCGCATATCCAGGTGTGTTTAGGGGGGGGGGGTGGAGGGGTGAATTTAAATGTATAGACACCCCCCCCCCCCCCCCGATAGATTTTTCATAATTTGGAAATGAGTTTAGGTGAAATAATCAGAAAGATGACCAGTTCTGGCATTAAAATTTCCCATGAAACAAACATGCCCATTGTCATGTGCTAAATTAATCATTTCATGTTCTATTTTAAGAAAATCATTGAAATAGTATCTACTACCTTCATGGGGGATATAATAACCCCCAAATAATATATCTTCATTTTTTAAGAGTTCTTTGCTAATTCTAAATCATTAAACATAATTTAAATTACAATGAGTTTGATAAATTGAACTATTTTACAATATCATCTGTGATTGCAACTTAAAAACCGCCGGATATAATTGCAACTAAAATACCGCCGGATGTAGTATTTTCCATTGAGTGTGAAATTTTCATGTATGTTACAAATAAATGGTAAATATTATCTGAGTCGTCAGTTTGATCTCAGTGAGCCATATATCGAATTTTGAAACAAACTCTTTAATTCACTGTAGTTCAGTCTATTTTTAATTCCACACACATTTAGGAATAGGAATCTAAGACCATTGTTCTGTTCTCCAACGTGTCTCTTATTTGATTCCCGTGCTTACAGTGGCTTGCGATCATTCGGCGTCCTATTTATCCAGCCAGGGGTGCTGTTGTCACTGATCCACTCAGCTGTAGGAGCGGTGGCGAAATCCTAATCATTAATTGATTCGCGCATTTAGCGCTCGCGCGCACTGTCAAGAATCATTTAGACGGTGATGTAATGGCTGGTCAGACGGATGTAGTGGATATCGATTTTCTTGATGCATTGGACAAGGACATTGCCGATCTTACACTCTCTCAAATATGTGAAACTCTAGAGAATGAAAATTTGGCATTTAAAGGAATATGTGATTTATCGCTGAGTATGAAAGAAGAATATTTTTTGGAATGGTTAGGGCGCTTTAGATGTAAATATGGACACTAACCCTACCGTCAAGACTGAGCTTCAAGCGGAAGAAACTACATGTATTCGCTTTAGGACACCTGTAACGGATGAAGAGCTTAATATGCTATGTCCGAGCAAGAGAATGCGAAGACAAAAAGCAATACTAAATGGGCAATGAATGTATTCGAGAAATGGCGCGAGAAACGGACTGAAAACAGTCCGTTTCTTCACGTTATGGACTCAAAAGAAATTGTTTACTGGCTTGAAATATTCGTGATAGAAAGGAGAAAAAAGGACGGGACGGAGTGCCCACCGAAATCAATTTTATCTGATATGCAGACAGTTAAGGTAGGACCTTTATTTTATCGTAGGGGTTATCATTTACCAGCCGTGTCTTTTATCAAAAACCACAGGCAGCGGTGTCCTCTGACACCCTTGGGCGATGGTTAAAAAATGTTCTACGGCAGAGTGACGTGGACACGAATGTGTACTCTGTGCATAGTACAAGGGTTGCCGCCATGTCTGCTGCAGCCGTTAATGGGTGTCCTATAGACGATATAATGTTCAAAGTCGTTGGGACAAATGAAAAGATATTTGTGAGATTTTATTGTAAACTTTTAAACATTAAACAGTTAGATGTGAAAGTATTAGAAAATTTACAAAATTAGTATTGTATGAAGTAGCATATAGAGCTTGGTGTATTTAGATAAACATTGGGAAATATCTTGTTACTTGAAATTCTGTTGCATTTTCATTATCAACTGAAGATGCAATGGAATAAAAAAGTCTCAGAGCTTTAAAGTCATATGGTTCTGGAATGACCTTGATAGTGATGAAATGCAGTTGAAAATTAAACGAGACTTACCTGGAAGTTAAAGTTTGATTGTAATTCTAGGAATCACTGGAAAGGAATGGAGGAATCACATGCCCGACCCGATACTTTTGATTTCCGTACTCTTGTTATTAATTTTCTTCTTTATCGGCCATTAAATGGTTTTTAAACCATTCCGGCCAGATAAGCTAGCGCTATTACATGTGAATCCTCCATTCATTTCCAGTGATTCGTAGAATTAAAATCAATCTTCAACTTCCAGGTAAATCTCCTTTAATTTTCAATTTTCCATTATTTAACACTGGATAGAAAATAAAATGGTTATAAAAGAAAGTTTTTCATCATGCTCACCCTTCTATCCATTTTGTACATTGCTGAATGTTGTTACAATTGAGTGCTCAAAATTTCAAGTCATTTTGCTAGTAGTTTAAAAGTTCGATCAAGATTAATATAAGCAAGTCATAACGTAAGCTGATTAAGAAGGCTGTTTTTATCCCTACCCCCCTTGCATATGATTTTTGGGGAGTATATCTGAATTAACAAGTGATGTCCAGCTGTCCGTAGATATGATTATTACTGTTTGAATTCTATTTGAAATTTTCAATAACTAGACTGTAGTTAAATTGGATTTTTTGACATTTCGAGAGCTCTAAGGAGTCTCAAGGTATTTCCTCCTCCTCGTATGATGTCAGTGATTTTTGCAAAAAAAGTATTAATTTAAATGTATACCCAATAGAACAATATCTTTTGTAAGAATGTAAGAATATTGTTAAGTTAAAGAATTTAAAAGATGTATAATTTCTTTATATAATCAATTTTAATCTTTAAAAATGTTGAAAAGGGCAATAACTCCTTCTAAGGTATCTTCATTGTTCTTCTAATGTAAAATAGTTTCCCTGATATTCACAATTCAAAGTGTATAATAAGTAGCAAGTACCGGTATTTTGAAAATTTCAGCATCAGATTTATGCATGTGAACCAGTTTGTACATGATTTTTATAATACTGTTAGCAAATATTATACGATTTTTTATGATGACATATATTTCTGTATACATATGTCTCCCATCGTAAATAATATGGCAACCTATACTTTTTCTGCAACAATTGGTAAAATTAAACTACATTAAATGAAAATAAATGCAGTTCTTTTACTTTAAACCATTAAAATTATGAGGGTGGAAAGACCTTAAGAATTACTTTTCTTCTGACAATAATTCTTATTCTATATAACTTTATGAATACTACTTAAATATTTTTGAAAGGTTCCTCTGCGATAAAACCAGAAAAAAGTTACAACAAAAAGACAAGTTGCCACCAAAGATATACAACCAGCCTCAAAGAAAGACTCTTTGCATAAAGCCATCAAAGATTCCGACTTAGAAGGTAAGGCATATAAAAATATGTGTCTGAATGTTTTGTTTGCTGTAGAAAGTGAACATTATGCTAGATACACTGAAAGTATAATTAGTGATTTCTCCTTTTATTTATTTTTTTTTTTGCTTTGTTCATTCATTTTCTAGTAAACCCTGAATTTCAGTGTCTGGACAAGTTGCTACCAAAGATATACAACCAGCCTCAAAGAAAGACACTTTGAATGAAGCCACCATAGATTTAGACTTACAGGGTAAGGTATATAAAAATATGTATCTATGTTTTGTTTGCTGTAGGGAATGAAAATTATGCTAGATACACTGAAAGTAAAATTATTGATTGAAAGAAGAGGTGTTTCGTTTTTTTCTGTGTTCATTTGTTCTCTAATAAATATTGAATTCCAGTGTCTGGACAAGTTGCCAGTAAAGATATACATTGTCAACCACCCTCAAAGAAAGACTCTTTGCATGAAGCTAACAAAGATTCAGACTTAGAAGGTAAGGCATATAAATGTTATTTCTTGAAGATATATTATTTATTCTTTCTCTGTTCAATCTTCAATCCATTTTTGCCTTTAAGGTTTCGTCAAAGGTCAACGTGTGTAAAAAATTATTTTTCCAATTGCTCCAAAACTATGTGAGGTAAAATGTTAAACCTTTAACAGTTTATAAATATATCATGAATTATTAGATAGAAAGTATCACTTGAAAACAAATATTGTAAAAAAGATAGTTTTGAGAAAAATTGAATTAAAAAATGTGCATATTTTAAGAAAAACGCAAATTCATAATTCTGTCCTTTTTGTAAAAACCATCATTGCAGAAATAATATATGTTTATCAATGAAGGGCAAGTTGGACGTGAATGGTCTCGGGAGTTGTTACTGAAAGAATGACATCAATAAACACAGGACCCCTATAGAATCCGCCATTTGCAATGTACTTTCGCTTTAAGTATTAATATTTGGACAAAGTTAACACAGAAAACTACTTTACAGAGGCTATCCAAGTCTAACTTGTCCTTCATTGATAATTATTTTAATTTAGTTTCTGCAATGATGGCTTTCACTAAAAGCACGGAAATAATTAGGTGTATTTTTCAAAACTAAATGCATTTTTAAGAAGAATTTTTCTACATAAATATTTTGTTGTAAGTTTTTTTTATCAAGTGATACTTTCTATCTGTTAGTAAATGATATATTGATAAACTGTAAAAGTTTTAAATACATAGCTCACGTAGTTTTGGAGCTATTGTAAAAAAGATGTTTTGGAAATGTTCATTTTGACGAAGATTTCTCTCATGGTCACTTGAATGGCAAGTCCATTTTTTCATGGTGATCACTTGGTTCTACTCAATTAAACGGATATTACTTTGTTAGTATTGATCTAGTCTGAATTCTTTTCTTCACTCTGGTTGAGAGATTTTGGATTGTGTCTTGCAAAAATAACTCTGATTAAGAAGGATAATAGTCTAGGAGCCAGTTATGCTTTGGATGAAGAAGAATGTGTCATTGGAAGGTAATTAAAATGTGCATATTTGGGACAAAATTAAAATTTTGTTTGTTTGCCCTTAGCCGACCGACCCGTGAAAATTAGCCCGACTCAAAATATTTTATTCTACTATTCTTTTACATTTTTTTTTATTTATTTCTTTCCGTTTTGGGGGGCTACATGATTTTTCTTTTTCTCAGTCGCCTGTTGATGATTGAGATTAGGTACTGAATGAAATTGCAGTAAGAAAAAACATTCGCAGAGATAAATGTACTTGATCTTGTTGATGAATGCGCTGACTACCACGTTCATTAAGTTAAGATAATTGGCGGTCGTTGTGAGCTCTCGATGCTACTAATCGATTTCAAAATAAATGTCGCCGGCATCGTTGACAAAAAGTAAAATTGTCATACTTTAATTTTATTACCAAATCTAAGTGGAAAGAGCACAAAAGTAGTTATAAATGTTGAAAACGTCAAAGGACTCCATGCCTTCAGCCTCGTTAATATTTTGACCGCCATAATTAAACGTGGCGTCAGACTAATAACAGGAAACGGTCAATATTGCGACGTTTTACTATACTAAGGAAAATATTTTTCGTCTAGACAATGCGGAAACGTAATTTAAATAAGAAACACAAGTCTTATTTTTAAATAAGAACTTTAAAAAATGTGTAATCCCATGAACAAATACATTGAATGGAGGGTGGGACTTATATCAGTATTACACCCATTGGAATGGAATGGAATTAAAAAAAAATAAATTCCCACTGTTTCCTCATAATGTTTAAAGTAAACAAAATATTTTACAATTTTAGCTCATCTGAGCCGAAGGCTCAAGTGAGCTTTTCTGATCACATTTTGTCCGGCGTCCGTCTGTCTGTCTGTCTGTAAACTTTTCATTTTCGACTTCTTCTCAAGAACCGCTGGGCCAATTTCAACCAAACTTGCCACAAAGTATCCTTGGGTAAAGGGGATTCAAGTTTGTTCAAATGAGGGGCCACGCCCTCATTCAAGGGGAGATAATTGGGAATTAATGAAAATTTGGTGGCATATTTTAAAAATCTTCTTCCCAAGAACCACTGTGCCAGGAAAGATGAAACTTATGGGGAAACATCCTCAGGTAGTGTAGATTCAAGTTTGTTCAAATCATGACCCCCGGGGGTAGGGCGGGGCCAAAATGGCCGACCACAGTTTTACATAGAAATATATAGGAAAATTCTTTAAAAATCTTCTTCTCAAGAATGACAAAGCCATAATTCATCATATTTATATGGAAGCATGCTCAAGTAGTGTAGATTCAAATTTGTTTAAATCATGAACCCCAGAGGTACGGCGGGGCCAAGATGGCCGACCAAAGTTTTTAAAGATATATATAGGAAAATTTTTTAAAAGTCATTTTCTACAAAATAGCAAATCTATGATTGGTCATGGGACTACTTTTGGATTTAAACTTTACAATAAAAAGCCATTTTCTACTTTTTCCTACCCTTAGTGCTCAGGTGAGCAATGTGGCCCATGGGCCTCTTGTTTAAAAGAATCAAAGTACTGAGAGTACTGATAAGCGGAAGCATGATTGCAAGTTCTCATGTGCAAAACTTGAATGACACGTATATTTGAACCATAATCTTTTTTAAAGGTGGGGGGGGTGATAAATATTCTAATGGATTGTAGTATTGAAACCAAGGAACATGAATAAACAATATGACTCCCTTTTGAAGCGGAGACATGAGAATAAGTGAACTCAATAGCAATATGAACATTTTAACACTTATTATACCCCCCGCTTTAGAAGTTGGAGGGTATACTTTAATCGGTATGTCCGTCCGTCCGTCTGTACGTCTAGCAGTCCGTCCGTTTGTTACGCTTTGGGGTACGCATCTCTTATCCGCAACTCCTCTTATACCACTGAGTGAAATTTAATGAAACATTTACAGAATCTTTATTACATATTGTCATTGTTTACCTCCTATTTAACTTTTTGATCCGACACATATTTTAGGTTTCCCGGGCACAGCAATACATGGACTTTTCCATTATAATCATATGGGGGGCGGGGTATCATTTAGTGAGCTATTGCTCAAAGTACCTCTAGTTTTTGTCAAGTATAACAAGTTCAAATTGAAATGCAAGTTGCAATACATAAAATTTGTAAGATGTGGTTTTGGGGAACAAGAAATGGATACTTATAAAATTTCACACAATAATGAGTACTAATGAGTAAAAGAAAACAATAAATATTACAACTGCGTTTGGGTTTTTATTTTGTATTAAGTTTTAGTACCAATGAAACAAAGTCTTGTTATAAAACAGCAAATTATATAAGGATGCAGCAAACATAGAAGACCTTGCATAGATTTACAATCAGCTTGTGGTTCTATGAATTGTTTTCATTCAATGCATGTATGGCCCAGGTAAAACAAATCACACAAGTCTCTAATGCTGATGACAGGTGAACCCTGTGTCATGATGTCCACAATAAATGGAATATGTTTTCAGGAGAGCTTCTACCATGGCAGGCCCTTGAACGCCAGAAAATTTTATTTTTATTCCTGTGAAAAATTTGTCTTTGATGATTGTAAAATATTGGTACATACATCCCAATATCCGTGGTGATTTCTTATCTGGAGATTATCTGCACCATCCCCCTCATTACTGTCTCTTGGCAGAATTTTCTACAAAGTGTATAATTGAAAAAAAAGAATATCTGATAATGTTTATTTAACAAAAATTATTTTACAATGTATCCGACTTTCAATAAATGAAAGCAAGGACTTCAAATAACCTTTTATGATATATTTTAATACATTTTCTAGGGAAGTCAACTTTACCGAGTACTCGATCCAAGGTCCAAGTATAGAATTGTAAAAATAGGTACTCGGTTACTCGGATGTATATTATTTCTTATTTCAAGGTACACATCTCTTTCTCTTATCTCTCTTTGCCAATGCATTTTTATACAAAGTTAAGGAATCTACCCCACCGCCCCAGCTCCAAACCAGGGACAAAGAGAAACAAACATAGCATCAGAATATGTCTTTCTGCATATTGAACTACCATACCAAATTTGATTTTAATTGGACAACCATAAAAAAGTTATTAGAAAAAACAGAAAAAATGTGGACGGAAGAATGGCAGACGGACAGAGAGATAGACGGACAGACAGAGTGATTACTATAGGGCACCCGCAAATCCTTGCGGGGCCCTAATAATGCTGATTGACGCATTGACTGTTCAATACAATATACAAGCATACTTACAGGTTGCACATCTGCGGAATGTTGTTCTTATATTGGGCACTGTCTGGCCTGGTATTAATGGCGGGGAAAATAAGACCGCGACCTCGCATCTGCGTACATAAACTTCAGTCACAGGGTCATGATCATGGGGCCCTGTATGTATCCAAACACAATTTCGTCTTGCCTCTAGGCAATTAGCCACATTGCCAAAGATTCGACAATTGTCACATTGTGCATTTACTACAGACATGACATACATAATCATTGTCAGTAAACATGGTAAAATACATGTGCATGACGCGCGTGGCCTCTTCCTCTCACTCTTGCATTTGCTAGACCTACTAAAAGCGCGCCGAATGACTTTTAAAAAATACCCATTTTGATTTTTTTATTTCCGGATTTGAAATATGAAAACGCAGTTATTAATAATAATAATTATAATAATACTTTATTTAGAGAAGGTAACCCGATTAGTGCGAACACTAGTCTTCCTCGGGGCCTTCTTTAAGAACACATATACAATGCATATATACAATAAATAAATTTACAATAATGAGACAATAAAAAATCAATCAGTATGTTACAAACAAATAAAAACATCAGCATTTCAGTATAGAGAGAAAGAAAAAAAATCACACAGAATCATTGCGTTTTATAAGCAGAAAATTTTCAACACTTTTTAAATATTGCAGGGGATTGGGAATTTCTGATATTAATTGGTAACTCATTCCAGATAATAACCCCTGAATATTGTAAAGAATTTTTAAATAAGTTTGTTTTATATTTTGGTAGTCGAAGTTCGGAATTTGTTTCTGAGCGTAAAGTGTATGATCCAGAACTTTGAGATTCAAAAAGATCATGCATATAATCGGGAGACATTCCATGAAATATTTTGTACATTAAAGTGCTTTTCTGTAAATATAAAAGTTCATAAACTGTTAGCCAACCTAAAGTGTTAAATAAAGGCATTGAAGGTGTGTCATATTTTTCATTTAAAATAATCCTAGCTGCTTTTTTTGCAATCTGTAGATTCTGTCCATGTGCGTTTGAGGACAATTGCCCCAAATGGATAGACAATATAAAATCGATGGCAGGATAAAAGCATTATAAAATAGTTTTCTAGTACGCATTGGAAGAAACTTTTTGAATTTTCGTAAAGTAAATAATTTATATGTAAGAGTTTTGCAAACTGCATCTACATGACAAGTAAATTGAGGTTATGATCAATGTGAACACCTAATAATTTTTGCATTTCTACATTTTCAAGGGGATGATCGGAAAGTTGTAAATGAAAATTAACGTTTTCTAATTTAGATTTCTTTTGGTGTGTTCCCATTAACATACACTTTGTTTTATCAGTATTTATAATCATCTGATTTTGTTGACACCATTTTTGTATTTGACAGAGTTCATGATTAAGAGTGGTTTCAATACGCGAAATACTATTATCATGAAGATGCATCGTAGTGTCATCAGCAAACATATCAATATTACAATGTTCAACAGACAATGGTAAATCATTAATATACAATAGAAACAACAAAGGACCTAAAATAGAGCCCTGAGGCACACCTGCTGTGACTGGCAGTGATTCAGATGTGTAAGCACCAATTTTAACACTTTGAGTTCGATTATATAAGTATGATTTAAACCATTTAATTGATATTGGATCAAAGTGATAGCATTCAAGCTTTTTAATTAGTATATCATGATTAACAAGATCAAATGCTTTGCTAAAATCCAGATATGTAATACCTACAAAATTTCCTTGATCTATTGCATGCAACCAATCATCAGTTAGTTTTGTGAGAGCTGTCTGGCATGAGTGAAGTTCTCGAAATCCAGATTGTGCTTTCATTAGTAAGTCAAAGTGAGAAGTAAAGATACGTATATTTTCTGCTACATGCTTCTCTAAAACTTTCGATATAGTTGGTAAAATCGAGATTGGACGATAGTTTCCTGGGTCTGATTTATCGCCCTTTTTAAACAAGGGAGTTACTTTTGCGACCTTTAACTGTGAAGGAAAAGATACATTGATTATGCTAGAATTTATTAAGTGTGTTAAAGGTTTGGATATTATACTAGCTGACAGTTTAAGCAATCTAGGTCCAAGAAAGTCTATACCAGCAGATTTGTTTACATCAAGTCTTTTTAACATTTCCAATACCTTTTCTTCATTAATCAAAGGGATTTCAAAAAAGTCTTGATCTCCAAGTTTTGTC
Source organism: Saccostrea cuccullata (assembly GCF_032062105.1). NCBI lineage: Eukaryota > Metazoa > Mollusca > Bivalvia > Ostreida > Ostreidae > Saccostrea > Saccostrea cuccullata. The sequence continues at coordinate 72,792 of NW_026917870.1, read as the reverse complement.
TCCGTGTATCTTTTCAATTTTTAGGTCACCTGAGTAAACTCAGGTGACCTATTGCTATCTGTTTGCGTCCGTCGTCGTGCGTCGTCGTGCGTCGTCCGTCGTGCGCCGTGCGTTAACAATTGAACATTTTCAGCTTCTTCTCTGCAACCACTCAACCAATTTCAACCAAATTTGGCACAAAGCATCTATGGGTGAAGGGGAACAAAAATTGTGAATTTCATGGTCCCTGCCCCCCTGGGGCCTGAGGGGTGGGGCAAAAACCTGTTAAATTAATGAAATCTTTAAAAATCTTCTTCTTTACTCCTGGACATCAAGCAGTCAAACTGTTTGCATGTCTGTAATCAGTATTGAGTCCTCTACCAAAATTGTGAAATTCATGGCCCCAGGTTCAGGGGTTCTAGTGCTAGGGCGGGGCTAAATGGATTATATGGTGAAAATGCATAAATTCTTTGAGAATCTTCTTCTCTGCTCCTGGGCATTCAATAAACTAACCAAGTACATAGTTATGTTGAATAAGGTGGCCTCTACCAAAATTGTGAAATTCATGGCCCCAGGGTCAGGGGTTCTAGTGCTAGGGTGGGGCTTTATTGATTATATAGTGAAAATACATTAATTCTTTAAAAATCTTCTTCTCTACTCCTGGGTATTAAATAAACTAACCAAGTCCATAGTTATGTTGAATAAGACTGCCTCTTCCCAATTTGTGAATTTCAGGGCCCCTGGGTCAAGGGTTCTTGTTTTAGGGTGGGGCTCCAATGATTATATAGTGAAATGCATGAATTCTTTGAACATCTTATCCTTTGCTCCTGGTTAATATGCCAATGATCTTATTACATATTCAAGGCCAGGATTTATTTTATTTTCAGGTTTACAAACCGACCGCATTTTCAGAAAAAAATTTAAAAAACCATTTTTTTCTTACTGATGTCAAATTTGAGTCAGGATCGAGATTTCAAATTTACGAACTCCTACTTCCGGTTTTAAAACAAACTTGGCGGGTAACAAAGCTAGATCTGAAAAGATAGCTTGGTTTATTGTAAAATTCATCGATAAGAGTGCCATTCAAAACGTTTCAAGCGTTCAAAGAACAAATAAAATGCTGACGACTTTGTTGCACAGTGACTAGTTAGAATAATCTAACTGTGTCTCCGTACAAGCCCTCACCACAGTTAGAATACGTCCCATATACTTGCAATGTAGCAAATCGGAGTGGAGCCGCTCCGAAACGATTTTGAAGAATATAAAATGATTTGCACTGGAAATAACTACCAAATTTATCAAACCAAACCTTTTTGAGATTGCTTATGCCTTTTATCTAAAAAAATAATCCATATAAAGACGAAAATCCAATTAATTTTCTTAACGTTTTTCTTTTGCTTCAAATTTACCTGCCATGTTTACATTCGGAACTCTCTAGATTGTTCCTAGTAAATGCACTAGTACGACTTTTCTTCGAGTTATCGCCCGTGTTTCTTTTGCTACACGAACCAATTTTAATTATTTGAAAGTTGTTACACGATACTCAGGTGACCTATAAGGCCCGTGGGCCTCTTGTTCTGATTTAAAGGCAGTAAACGAAAGATTGTCTATTAATTTTTTTGGAATTTAGGCAAAATGCTATATAAATGCATTTGCAATATCTTGTAGATTATCAAGATCTAAACCGTTTTATGTTATATTGGAAGGAGACGAGTTTTTGTCTGATTTTGAGGCTAACTGATTTAAGTGGCCCCACATTTACTTTGAAGTAGAACTATTTTCAATTACTTAATTACTTATGGAATGTGTTTTAATCAATATATAAATAGATTCCTGGTTAAATGATTTTTAACGTTACATATATTTTACATGAATCCCCTTTCCCCTTTGAATTATATTCAACAAGGAACAAGCTCGAGAAACCAACAAAATCATCGTGTTACATTTGGCGTCGCCTGTAGGATCCATTTGGCTGAGATTTTCCTGCAGTAGGGTTCCAGGTTCCAGAAAGAAAGAGTACTAGTTGACAGTGTGCATTGTGTTTGTAACAGTATTCTATGACCAGCTCTATATTCAGTCTATTCACAACAATGGAACAGGAAATCAAAGATTTACAGGAACACATCAAGAAGTTAGAAGCTAAACCATATCTCCTGTCATTTACTTGAAATCGGAAAGAAAATTTCCTAAGTTTGGAGGTCGACCAGTTAAGGATGGAGACCCAGATGTTTACGATTGGACCTCGGACATGAGAGAACATATACAGTCCAAAGACGATTTCGTAAATTTCATCATGGACCATTTAACTGGATCCGCAAAATCAGAAGTCAAACTTCGTCCTCACATAGAGAGAAAAACAGGAAAGCAAATATTCTCGACATCTTGGAGGCTGTGTTTGAAATCAAAGAAACCACTACCCAACTTCTCCACAAATTTTATCAACGAGACCACAAGCAGGATGAAACATTAGAAAAAAATTCTCTTGTATTAACTGAGATGGCACAGAAAATCAACAAGAAAGAGCAAGTGACTGATGTTAAACTTACTGAGCGATTTATTGATGGAATCAGAGATCAGAACATCCGACAAGAACTGAGAAAAGTTGTATTAGACTCTGGCAACGTACCATTTTTTGAATTCAGACTTAAAATGTTCAGATGGATAGAAGACAAACCTGGTGTGAATCTCAGTGTGAGGAAAACATCATGTGTACCTACTCCAAATACAGAACTGAGTTAATTAATGACTCTCGTAAAGAAACAACAAGAGATGTTGGATAGACAACAACAGATAGATTGACCAGGATGTCAGACAGAAAGTTTTATAGACAATCAAGTTTTCAACAAGAAGAACGAGGGAGATCAAGACAAAGATTCGGACCAAGGTTTGATAGAGGACGAAATGGAAGACAAGGAAATTCGACAGTTGGTAGAGGAAGGCAGTGTTGTAATTGTGGTGGCATGGGACATGTGTCTTCCAATTGTCCATCTGAAAAAGGATCAAGCACTACATTTCATCCCACATCTGTAAACCCAAACTGGAAACCTTTTCAGTGAGGAGTCGAAGTGCGAGGGAAGATAACCACGACTCAACAGAAACATTACATCAGAAAATCAATCGTGCATCTGCAAAGTGTCCAGAAACTTGTATAGAACTAAATGGAGTGAAAGATAAATGTTTATTAGACACTGGTGCAAAGATTCTACGATATCGGAACATTTTTATAAAAAAATACTTGTCTTCGTCAAAACTCAGTGATACTTCCAAAATTTTAAAACTATCTGCAGCCAACAAGCTGAATATTCCGTATCTTGGATATGTTGAAGTTACTTTGAAAATACAGGACACTGTGTATACAAATGTAGGGATGAATGTGGAAAGTGCGACTAGCAGTAGTGACCCAGTACAAGTTTTTCTAGGAAGCAACGTTCTCCAGTGTGTTAGGAAACATTCACGTGAGAAACCCTTGCCAACAAAAGAAACTGTTTGGAATGATGTAATGTCTATCTTAGACTTAGATGAGGAAACCAAACAGATTGGATTTGTGAAACTGTCAGCACAACACCCAGTGAAAATTCCAGCAAATTCGATGAAAGTGGTACTTGGTTAAACGAGAAGAAGCAAAACATCTGTTCCGCATACTGCAGTACATCAAGCAATATCAAGTGAAAACGGTTCTCTACCTAAGAATATATTAATGGTGGACACATTTATTGAAATGAAAGAAGGGACAGTACCAGTGAAATTGATGAATATTGGACATGAGGATGTGTGGTTGACACCAAAGACTAGATTAGGTGTAATGCCCAGTGCAGAGTTACTTCATTCATCAGAAGATGAGTACAAAGTTATACCAGATACTGAACTTGTGATAAGACGCATTGTGAAACAAAATGGACATGATCAGAATATTAAGAGTTAGAATCAGACTGCAGACTCTTCATTTCCAGTAAAATTCGATGTGACTGATGTAGAATTTTCAGAGGAGTAACAAAGAAAGTGGCAAAATTTACTACAGAAACACAAGGATGTATTCGCAGTTAGAGTGATGATGACCTTGGTTATTCAACAACAATCACTCATACCATAAACCTTACAGATGATGTACCAGTAAGGATTCCTCATCGTCGTTTTCCACCAAAATTAGATAGAGGAGGTTAGACAACATATCCAGAAATTACTCAATCAAGGCATTATTAGGAGAAGTCACAGTCCATATGCAGCTCCCATAGTGATCGTGAGAAAGAAGGATGGAAGTTTACGCTTATGTCTGGACTATCGTGCCTTGAATTCTAAAACTATAAAAGATGCTTACCCCTACCCCGGATCGAGGAGACCCTGGACTTGCTAAACGGAGCCAAATATTTTAGCACAATTGATCTTGCTCAGGGTACCATCAAGTTGCTGTCGACAAAAAAAGGACATACATAAAACATCATTCCGTGTTGGATCTGGTGGGCTATACGAATTTCTAAACATGCCGTTCGGACTATGTAGTAGTCCAGCAACTTTTCAACGTAGAAGAGAGATTCAGAACAGGAATACAAAAGAGGCACCAATCAAAATTGGCACAACAGTATTATTGCGAAATCGTGTGTTAGGGAGAAACAAAATTCAGGACACGTGGTCATCCATACCCTACAAGGTGGTTGCAAGGCCAGGAGAAAATGTACATACGATCCAACTTGCAGACGGGAATGGACCAACGAGAAACGTAACAAGGGCCGAGATTTTGGATACAGGTGATGAAGTAGACGACAAGTCAGATAGCGATTTTGATGATGTGATTGTTGACCAGCCTATGGACATCATAGCACAACTAGAAACCCCTCCGATAGGAGAAATTTTTCAATCTGACACCTCAAGAGGTCGGAGTGAAGAAAAATGAAGATGAAGTGAAACAGACTGTACCTAGACATTCAGCGCATTCAACAGCAGGGAAGCACTTCAATCCATTTCACTTACCGAAAAGTGCCCTTGTTTCGCGTAAGAAAGTTCGTGTTTCTTCAGTGAATGATAAAAACTTTAGTGAACTCAGTGATGCCATTGCTAATTCAAGTGCATCTTTAGGAAAGTCTTTGAGTGTAACATTAAGCCAATCATGGGCTAATGTACATGGACAGATAAGGTTGTTTTTAATATTTGATATTGGAAACTTGAATTTATTGATGGAAATTGTACAGAGAGAATTTTACATGTAATTTTTTTTTGGTTGAGTGCTCAACATGTTAATCACTGTTCAATAGATGTTTTTTTTACATTGCTGTCCCCAGCAAAGGGGGAGATATGTCAGAGGTAGAAATATTAGGCCATTCCAAGTTTTTTCCTATGTTAAGCGTCCGCGTGCGCCTTGGTTTTTGACACCCCATAAGAGAAAAAACACACAACAACAACAGGAGCCCTGAAATTGATAAATTTAGTCGAAATTCTTTCATTTTGTAAATTTCTCCAAATAATTCTGTACAGTAACTTATTTTGGGTGTATTGTAAGCATTTAATACGTTGCTTTTGCTTAAGAATAGATATTTCTTCTATTAAAGCAGTTTAGTTAGATCAAATCATTTGAAGGACGTCATTTTTATGACTTTTAAGCTTGTGTTTTATGTTTTGGCTTGTGTGTTTTTTGCGAATAGGTAGGTAGGTTTTTGAAAGATGAGTGGACGTTAAACAGAGAAAAACTTGGTATGGCCTTATGTTGAATATTTTATTATCTTCATAAATAGAATAAAGAACATTGAACACAATCATCGTGTAACACGTATACAAAGACTCAATTTCTTTTCCGTTTATCCTTTAGACTCCGAGTCATTCTTTAGTCTGTTAAAAGTTGTTTGTAAAAAGTTACCTTTAACTGCAGAGACAAATTCGATTTTGAAAATTGAAGTTTGAGTATTTCTACTTACCCCGGCACTGTCCACAGCAGAAAAAATGATAGAGGCTCAATATACATGCGTAAGTTTTATTATAATTTTGTTACTTAAAATATTTTATTATAGGTATGAATGTATTTTTAGTTATGCAATCTAAAACTTTACATGTAATTTTTTTTCACACCCCCTCACTGAATTAATCAGTTCAAAGAGAATGCATCAGTGTAATTGTTTTTTAATATATTTAAATATATAAGTATTTTTTTCAAAAAAAATTTTAATAGCTGAGAAAAATTTATGCATCAAAATCTTGTACGATGCCTACGTTGAGAAAGATGCTTGAGCAACCGACTCAACAACAACAGCCCCACCACCAACAACTATTATTGGCGGAAAAACAACAAGAGACAGAAAAGGCATTAAAACAAAGCATAGAAAAATTTGGAGATTTCTAATCGAAGAGGAATGATTTAAAAGATCAATTACATCTGGACGATTTTGAACCTGGGTAGGTACATTTTAAATCAAATTTTAAACTGATATAACAACTACACAAATGTTATTGTTATTAAACATTAAATTAAGAACCCTCTCTACAGTTCTGATTGTAAGGAATTTTTCTGCAGCTAGAGTGATCTGTCCTTAGATCTTAATTCAAAAAAATAGAAAATTACAATATATTGATTTCAAGTAGTTTTAATATTTTTAATGACCAAGATGAATTAAGTGATCGTGTTATTTACATGTATTTTCTCTACTGAAGTTAATAACAGTGTTTTCTACTCATTGATACTGTGTTGCCTTTGAACATTTTTCCCGGGTGTAAATGCCACGCAACGTACAGTGTAAATTAAATAAATAAGTTTTAACGTTTTATCTAGTCCTTGACTTTCACACGAGTTATATTCTTACAGATTTTCGCCTTTAATTCCTTTGAAGTGGAGGAATTACTTGAGAAAAGTAATATGGGAGCACCTGTTCTGATGTAGGAGAAATGTAAATGCTTAATTTATATGGTTTAATTCAATTTCCTTGAAAATAGATGAATTTTGTAATTTTAAAGGTTATTTGCATTGGGACTTAGACAAAAACGGTTAACATTCCTTTTAATTTAATTTATTCACCACTTAAGGTCCCTTGAGAGGCATATACAATTAAAAACAATAGAATCATGATATAACAGCATTAACAGCGTATAGTTACTTTGCACAATTTTTTTCATTATTGTTTCTGTTCATTTTTACTGATGTTCTCTGAAGGCAATCAGAGATGGCTATTTAGTAGCCAATTCTTCATCACCAATGAAAAAACATACATATAGGGAGACGATAACCGCACAACCTAAGGCTGAGCATCCACAACAACTGAGGTCTTGGGATCCCCAAATGTTGCAATCAACCAGTAACAACACCGGCTACAGGGACACTTCAACAAGTTCAACTGATCTGGCAACTTTTGTGGAGGCGGAGGACTCCATAATAACAGAATTCACGTACTGATCTTTTTTTCTTTAATTTAATCATGGGATTAGAAACAATTCTCTTTGTTAAATTTTCTTCTCACATGAAATAAAAGGCACATAATCAGTTTCTTACAAAAATAATGATATAACTGAATTCAACCCACTTTATAAAATATCTTTACATTTTTTTTTTATAAACCAGACTTACTTATTTAATATCATTACCAAATACCAAATGATCATTCTAAAAATGTATCTAATTTTCTTTAAACAGAAGACGACGCGCTCTAAATAGAAGAATGGTAAAAAAACGGCACCCCCTCCGTACCCCTTGTACAAGGAACTGGAGGCACTAAGGGAGCTTGAAGTAACAATGCGGCGCAATTTGGAACAAGTTAAAATTATAATAGATTACATTAACAAGTACTATCCGGGTTCGCTCGGGGTCAGCCCTAGCGGACCCCGAAGCAGACCTAGAGAGCGGAACCCGGGTTCGCTTTCTGTTAGGTCGTGTCCGGTCAGTACTGTAGGCATTAAAAACTGAATACATTGTAGCTAATGAAACATTATAAAACTTTCTGGGGTTCTTTTAGAATTTGACAGTTATGATAGCTATTTGTTTTCATTGGATATGGATTAATAATTGGCTAGCTGCAAAATGTTATAATTTATCAATATTCATCTATAAATGTGTGTTTTCATCTATATTTTTTTTTAAAGTGATTTTTTTCTTTGGACCATGTTGACACAATATAAGGTATATTGCTGATGTTTAGCTATAGCTAAATGCAGTTGAATCAAATTCATATACAAGAAATCCTATAGGAATTTAAAATTTCCTACAGGATATTTTTCTCCCTTAGGAGCAAGTAATAATTCAAAATTGAAAAAATTTCCTACAGGAATTTCTGACCAAAAAAGAGAATCCTACAGTAATTTCAGCAATCCTATGGGATATATTTTTTCTACGGGATTTTTTTCTCTCTCTTATAGGAAATTGTATTCCAACAAAAGATTAAATTCTCCCATAGTAATTTAATTTCATGTTTGATTTCTTAAATATCCCACATGAAATTAAGAAATCCTGCAGGATTTTTATAATATCCCTCAGGAATTTCATTTTTCCCATAGGAACTTTATTTTTCCCATGGGAATTTTTTGTTCATAGGTGATTATTTCACCTGACAGGTGAGATTTACCTGTAACAAAGGTAGTGATGAAGTCTGTAAGTGATGGTCTACCACTTGGTATACATGGTTTTTCTGTGAAAGGAGATTTTGGCGGGCGCCAAAATGCCACTTTTGAAGGGTCATAATTATCCGGCACAGTGTTTAAACAACTTTTTTGTAGAATTGAAAATGGTAAACTTCGATTGAAAAGAAATCATAAGTACTACTATCAAGTGCAAATGCAGCTTGGAAATTGTAAAAAAAAAATGTTTGTGATTTTATTGTGTGGTCACCTATGTCTGTCTAGCGTGTAAACTTTGATCCAACTTTCTGGAAAAACACATTTCCTAAGTTGGAGGCATTTCATAAAGAATACTTGGTACCTGAATACTTTCTTCTGAGAATACCACTGAAATTAGAAATTTGTAAATTGTCACATATTATAAATAAAATCAATTAGTGAAAATTTGTTTCAAGCTTGATTTATTACATACACATTTCAATAAATTCATTTTAATACAACAGGCTTTGAAAAATTAACCAGACAAGCTACAATAAATACTTTTTGTGAAAATGTGGTAAGATTGTTTAATGGTACAATTTTTAAAAAAATATTTTAAATTTCTTCATTCGCTCTTTAAGGCGCTCAACACGGATCCTCAACTTGGTAATAGTTCTTGTCTGTGCTTCTTCTTGTGGCGTTAAGTTTGCCCTGTCTCCAAGAAATGGAGGAATAACTGTATCTGCACCTTTTTCAGCAGCAAGTCCCTTATGTTAAAGCCGCGATCCACCATGACGAGATCTCCCTCATTTAATTTGTTTTAAAATCCCACTTTTTAAAAAAATATATCTTTGTCAGATATCGCACCCACATATACATCTGAAATAAAAGAGATGGCTCCAGATGGTGTAATCCCGACTAAGACTTTGCATGTGCGTTGATTCTTGTATGAAGAATATAAATTCCCTTGTTGTTCATAATTTCTTGGAGCTTGGTTAAGAATTCTGTGGCATCCAAGATGACTAACATTTTGGAATTTTTTGAAACTTTTAGGAAGGTGCTTTTTGAATTTTCTTTCGAGAGGGAAACATGATGTTTTTAAGTCTGTTGAAATTGTATCCATGTTGTGACAATATTATTAACAATTGATACTGAAATACTAAATCTGTAAGCTAAATTTTCACGAAGAAGGCCCAATCTCAATCGTATCAAAGTTAAAAGTAATTTGTCCTGTGGTGTGAGCTTTCGCTTTGGCCCCTTGCCTTTGTTAGCGTTACTTCATGTTTTCTTGGATAACTCACCCTTGAAATATTTCTCGTGTTTGGTCCTAGAAAATACCAAAGCAAAGGAAAAGGGAATATGAAAGTCCAGTGCTTTATTTTGCACAACTTTGAATATTGAAGAGTAAACATACCCATGTGTTCACAATGTACAGTACGTAACGAAAGTAATTCTCAATCTTGCTAATTTGCATATTTTTTTCTTTCAAATCTTATAGAACTTCAGAATTTATAATACAGGAATTGTAGTAAAGATATTTATGTATAAAATCAGGAAAAATAACTCATGTATAGTACGCATGGATTATATTGTTACTTCATTCTTTTTTGTTGTCAATCTCATCGATATCACATGTTGGAATCTTTGGATTAAAATTTAGAATCCGTGTGAATATGACTTTTTTACTGGTGTAAACTTGGAAGGCTACATTATTGACAAATTTGGACTGAATCATCAGAAGGACCAGGATGGCTGACAAACAGGATCCAGAAACTAAGGAGAGCCAAAGCAGGAGATCGGTCAGCAGCACGAGAAACAGGAGAAAGGGAACATTGAGGAGACTCACAGTGAAAATGGGGCTCGAGTTAGAAAACTCACTGAAAAAGGACGAATTTATAGTAAGCAACAAATCAAGAAATCCTTCAGTAGTCTTACAATGTATGTCACTATGTACAAAAATAACGGGAATGGTGAATAATCGGGAACCAGAAAAGATTATAAGACAGAAGTATAGAGATTGGATGGACTCCTACGATGATTTTCTCGATCGTCATTATGACCATTCAATGAAGTTAAATCAAACCGACTTATCTGAATATCGGAAAAGATACCACGAAAGAGAAACATTTTTACAGAACTTTAAGACTTCGCTTCAAGAATATTTTGCCTCGCAAGCAAAGATCAAGGACCAAGAAAGTAAATTAATACATGAAGATGGTCAAGACAACAGATCTTTTGGTCATGGACAATTTTCTTCTGTTAGTGCTGTATCTTCTCGTAAGTTGTCAGAAGAAGAAAAAAGGGCTGAGCTTGAATCAAAGAAAGAATCCTTAAAGAAAGAGATAGAGTTAGCGAAAGTGACACTCAAGATGGAAGAAGAAGAGCTCGAAATAGAAACAAACATTGCGATGGCTAAGGCAAAAACTAAAGTGTTTGATAAATTTGAACAAAGTGAATTTGATCATGTACACACAGATACAAGAGGATATAGAGCACCAGAACCATTCAGATATCTCGAGACAGACACACATAGAGGAGAAAACCACCAGAACGATTTAGATACCGAGATACAGACATACCCACACTTGGACCATTAAGACTCAACCCAAATGCAGAAACATTTTTCCCATGATTATGAAAGGGGAGAATTTCCAAGTTCATCTGCATCAGTTCTAGCTGTGGTGAAACATTTGAGAAAACCAACACCAGAAATAAAGAAGTTTGGTGGCAATCCTCTGGATTATTAGCTCACCTGAGCCGAAGGCTCAAGTGAGCTTTTCTGATTAAAATTTGTCCGTTGTCCTTGTTGTTGTTGTCGTCGTTGTCGTCGTTGTTGTAAACTTTTCACATTTTCATCTTCTTCTCAAGAACCACTGGCCCAATTTCAACCAAACTTGGCACAAAGTATCCTTGGGTGAAGGGGATATAATAATGAATTACAAAAAAAATTATGGTATTTTTAAAAAATCTTCTTCTCAAGAACCACTGGGCCAGGAAAGATGAAACTCATGTAGAATTATCCTCAGGTAGTGTAGATTCAAGTTTGTTCAAATCATGATCCCCAGTGGTAGGGTGGGGCCAAAATGGCCGATCAAAGTTTTACATAGGAATATATAGGGAAAATCTTTAAAAACCTTATTCTCAAGAACCACTGGGCCAAGAAAAATGAAGCTCATGTGGAATCATCCTCAGGTAGTGTAGATTCAAATTTGTTCAAATCATGACCCCCGGGGGTTGGGTGGGGCCAGAATGGTCGATCAAAGTTTTACATAGGAGTATATAGGAAGAATCTTTTAAAATCTTCTTCTCAAGAACCACTGGGCCAGGAAAAATGAAACTCATGTAGAATTATCCTCAGGTAGTGTAGATTCAAGTTTGTTCAAATCATGACCCTTAGGTGTAGGATGGGGCCAAAATGGTCGATCAAAGTTTTACATAGGAATATACAGGAAAAATCTTTAAAAATCTTCTTCTCGAGAACCTTTGAGACAGGAAAGATAAAACTCAAGTAAAATCAACCTCAGGTTGTGTATATTCAAATTTGTTCAAATCATGATCTCTGGGGCTAGTGTGGGGTCATAATGGCCGATCATGTTTAACATACAATTATATAGGAAAATCTTTCAAAATCTTCTTCTCAAGAACCACTGGGCCTGGAAAAATGAAACTCATATGGAATCATTCTCTTGTAGTTTAGAAGATTCAAATCATGACTCCCGGGGATAGGGTTGGGCCAAAATGGCTGATCAAAGGAACATATAGGAAAAATCTTTTTCTCAGGAACCATTGAGACAGGAAAGATTAAACTCATGTGAAATTATCCTCAGGTAGTGTATATTCAAATTTGTTCATATCATGACTCCCAGGTCTGGGGTGGGGCCAAAATGGCCGCCCAAAGTTTTACATAAGAATATATAGAGAAACCTTTCAAAATATTTTTAAGTACTTCAAAGGCATGATTAGTGATATTTATATGGAATCATCCTTATGTAGTGTAGATTCTAGGTTGTTCAAGTCATGACCCCATGGGGGTTTAAAATTCTTGTCCCCCCAAGCCTCAGAAAACTTTCAGTTCTGATCTGATATGCGCTTTTTCGTAACAGATGTGCTCAGGTGAGCGCTGTGGCCCCTGGGCCTCTTGTAGGAAATTCTTACGTCAGTTTATGCAAAGTTTGTGATAAACTGTAATAACGATGACGAGAAAATGAACTATTAAGAGCAACTAACTTTTAGTGAAGCTGATAAAGTGGTCTCTGGATACAGTCATCTATTTGGAGAAAGAGCATTTGAAGCAGCCATGAGACAGTTGAAAGAGCGTTATGGATACACCGATGTCATAGCAACAGCCTTTAATCGGAAAGCTTTGGAATGGCCTTCTATTCGACCTGGAGACGTAAGATCCTTGGATAAGTTTGCTCTCTTTCTTGTTGAATGATGCAGAGAGTATTGACGCAGGAAGAGTCTTGGAATATTCTGAAAACATTAAGAGACTTATGAGCAAATTACCAGTACATTTACATGACCACTGGAGAAACGTAGTGTTACGAATAAAAGATGCTCATAGGACAGTTAAGTTTAAAGACTTTGTGGACTATGTAAAGGCGGACGCTAAGTTTGATTGATTGTATATTGTTTAACGTCCCTCTCCAGAATGTTTCACTGATACGGAGACGTCACCTTCGCCGGTGAAGGGCTGCAAAGAATGAATCCTCTTAACACTACAATCTCGCCCCTTCTTAAATGCAGAGTTTTACCTTTTTAGATAAGAACATTGTTATCTTATAGCTAAAGTCTTAAAGTATAGTCTGTATAGATACTAATAAAGGATTTTTTAGGAAAGAGACTTTCAGTATATACATGATATCGATTAAATAAAATCGCATATTTCACTGTAAAACTTCGCCATTACGGCTATATATAGGCAATTGTAGTACTAGCATTTGAATGAGAAGGCGGGGCGTCTATCAAGCGTGCGATTAGTTTGAATACATTAGCGTGTGTTCGAAGTGTACTACGTTTTATGATGAAGTGACATCTAAAAACCCCCTTTTTAGTGCAAGTGACCGAACACATAAGCATCCCTTTTTTTTAATTGTCAGGCTTATTTTTTTCTGCTTAACTTACGAGTTATTTTTAAATTATTTATTAGAAATTCGTCAAATTATTTATACATAAATACACACAATGGAATTTGTGAATAAAACGTATAATGCAGTATTGACTCTTTCTCATACAAAATTAAAACTTTATTTTTATAGAGATGATAATCCTTCCATTAAAGCTTATAATAAATTAGCTTATTACATTCACGTTAATAATTATTTCATATCATGTACATATATAATTTTGCGAAATTGGTGTGCTACAACAAATACGGTTGAATTGTGATATAAAACTTCACCCAGTGTATGAAAAATAAATTTGCAAGAAAGTGAAAATTAAACGTTAGTTTAACGTCAAAATCATCGTTGCTGGATATTAAAAAGAAACATCAGTGTTAGACAAGTGTACTTTGCACAGTCCAGATTGCATTGTTTAAAAAAATCTCGTCCTCTAGTGAGATAAACAATAAACCATTTTTTTTTAAATTCGCCCCTTTTCTTTCGACTTTTTGTTACATACTGATATTTATATGTAAATCTTTCATTGTTTTTAGATTTTGTGCCGACGTAAAAAGTTATAACATTTGTAGTGTCGTCAGATGAAACCCGGAGTTTCCCTCTATTTAATAACATGTAGGGCTTCATTCTGTGCAATGTGTTTCATCCGATATATAAATCTTTTTAATGCCTCACACTTCAATTTCTTTTCCGTAATGTCTCTTTAATTGGAATTACGCATTTGTAACAAACGGTTTATTTTCTATAGATATGATAAATTGGTATTTTTTCAAATAACTATCGTAATTTTTTTTAATTCTTCTAAGAGTTAATGAACATAACGCTGATGTCATGTACATGTATACTTAGGCAGAAAGGCAAATTGATAATATATATACTCTCAATTTTTTTTTTCAAATTCTGTATAAATGAGATACAAGCAGTAAGTGCAAGCTTTGGACTACAAGCCTCCAAAATATATTGATAAATACCGAAAAAAAATCAAACAAATTTGACTGAAATAACAAATGAATTAAAAATGTTAACAAGTCTTAAATATACCGTTTTAAACAAATTTTATCCCAGGGTACATTAAATTCTACTTATCCATTTGAAAAGGATTTGACTATCGATAGCTCGCAACACTGGACACGATGTCGCATTGATCTGCTCAAAGCATGAAAGTGAATAGATTTGAGTCACGTGTTCAATGCTTTGTTATTCATGAGGTCAAAGGCGGGTTGATATTTGTAAACAAGGTGCCTTTACAATAGCGACAGGTATCCGTGATTTTGCACCTTTTTGGAAAATAACATGTGAGCGCACAACTGTTTCAATTTCTTTCATGAACTAAAATGACAAGTTTAACTCTTTACATTGACCCTATTTACCACAACTTGAAACATCTATGCGCTCATATAAAAATTGGGCTTTCAAAGTGTGTGGGGGGGGGGTGGCCTAAGGTCTATGAGAAATCGATGTAAACAACGTACCCCTGCTATATTAATCAGATAAATACCCAATTACAGTGCAAGTAAGTGAAAATTGAAAATGAAATTAATAAATTACAATGTTTGATGAAAAGATTGAGACAAAAATATGTAGGAAATCTTCAAACTTATTTTTGTAAATTATCGGGGGGCCAAATGTGGACGTTTAAACGATTCATTCTTTGGGCCTATGCTTGGCACTTACGGCCTTTGAGCAGAGAGGGATCTTTATCATGCCACACCTGCTGTGACACGGGGCCTCGATTTATACGGTCTCATCCGAAGGACCGCCCCATTTAGTCGCCTTTTACGACAAGCAAGGGGGTACTGAGGACCTATTCTAACCCGGATCCCCACGGGGCCGGAAGCTAAGAAGATGAGTGATCCAACATATGGATTACAGCAAGTAAGAGGCTCGAGCTCACAACAGAAACCAAAAGGAGTATCTTTTGAAGTAACCACGTTATACCCTACGCAGAAATGTGTTTATTGCAATAGTATTACGAACACGATAGACAAATGTAGAAAGATTATAGAACTAAACAGGGATGATAGAATTGTGTACCTTAGAAGAAAAGGACTGTGTTTTTGATTTAAAGCAAGGACACCTTAGTAGTCAGTGTAGGCAAAGGCTTAAGTGTACATAGTGTTCGCGACAACATCCAACTATCCTCTGCTTGCAAGAGACCTGCTTCCTGGACAAAGACAACGAGAGTCCCTTGAAAATTTGCCCATTCAAACAGCTGACAGTATGTCGGAATATATTCCGGTTGTATCCGCCAAAAAGAAGAAGGTTAATGTTAAACTTTTCATGAAAGAAAAAAGCTCAAAAAAAGGAAAAGAAAGGGGGAAAAAATCAAACAAAGAATAAATTTCAACAAAATCAATTAAAGCTGAACAACTTAACAGAAAAATTATACTAAAGAAAACATGGATTGGTTTATATTTTTGAATGCATAGGGCCTAGCTATATTGTTCGTTCTTTTATGCAAAAATCCAATTTTCAATTTTTGAAATATTAAGATAATGTTACTTTCTATGATGATCAAAATTCTTTCATTTTGCCACCATTCTTGTATATATTTTAGTAATAATTACTTTCAGGAAATCACGTATCTTTTCTCAAATGAAAATATTTAAATAGACTTATACGTGTATTTTTGTATATGTAACACAAAAAATGTAAAATGTCAATTTTTTTTTTATCAGAGTACCTCATTTCATTGGTTAAAGAAATGCACAATATTTTCTTTTTGATCTTCAAAACCCAGGTTAACTCAAATTGTATGAAGAGGAGTACATTTAAAAAAAAAACATTTTTACTTTATTATAGTGTATTTTGAACTCAATTAGCCTTAAGTATGTTTTACATGTAGGTATATATCTTAACAGTTTCTTTTTTACATTTGAATGTACATATTATTATTATTTTTAGATATTGGTTGTGTCCTGTGTATGTTTATGTCCTATACCGGTTTATAAATTTTTTTTTTGTAAATATTTTTCCATCCTCAGTCACGGTTGTGTCCTATACTGGTGTAAATTTGTATGTTTTTGTTCACATTTTTCCAACTTCAGGTCATGGTTGTGTCCTTATCCGGTGTACATGGTGTATGTTTTTTGTACACATTTTTTCCATCCTCAGCTCAGGTTGTGTTCTATAATGGTATATTTTTTTAATGTACAATATTTTTTTTTATTAAAATGTTTATATAATCTTCTCTCCTTGTGCTTTTAATTTTATTTTTAGGCATAGAGTCTTTGATTAAGTTCACCCAGTGGAAGACAATCTTCTAATATATGCATTGCAGCCTCAAAATGTTGTCTTTTTATATAAACAACATAAAAACATTTCAATTCTGCTCCACCCCCAGGTTGGTCATGCCTTTCATTTCCTCTTCTTCTTCTGTATTGTTGGTGAAGATGAGGTCTTGTTGACTGGATTACTTCTCCAGAACATTTGCACACAATTGATGTTACATGTCCCCTCTCTAACATCAGGCGAAATGCCCGACAAAGGTTTGCTGGGCATCTCCGTATCTGTTTTCCTGAAGTAAAAACAGTAATGTTTTACACAGCATTTTTATACAGCAATGTTGTATATGTAAAATACACGTACATTTATAAAAATAACTGTGTTTTAGTGAAATTCCCTTTTTAATTTTTTTTACAAAAAAAAAAAAAAAAAAAAACAATTGTTCTTACCTGCTATATGCCTTACCCTCTGTAGAGGGTTATCCTGAGTAACTGCATTATGCAGATGTTGAGGAATTTGCTGAAGTGTTGGAAAACACACTTTCATGGCATTCGGATCATATGGATTGTTATCCTCTAACTCCACATTCATATGTATCTCAGGATGTGGCCTTATTCTAAAGGCATGGTAACCCTTAACACTCCAGTCAAACTTTACAGGTCTGATAGGACAGACCCTGAAATTATTACCTCTCATAATTGTATCATATTCTAACATGGAGGCCATGTTACAATTTACTTAAACTAAATGATTAAGTTATGGGTAACCAAAACTTATTTAATGATAAAAGGTTATGGTCAACCATAACAAAACTTGGTGTTGGATACCCATAACTTTTGAAAAAATGAAAGTTTGGGTAACCCATAACTTCTTGTAGGTTATGGCTAGCCATGAATTCCCAGACTGACAACCTGTTTGTCCGAAACTGATGTGGCTGCTGTGCGGTGCATGATGGGTTAATCTATTTTGAGCTTTGAGGCTAGGTTACCGACCGTTGCTATTTCGTTTTTTTATTTAAACTTCTCTCGTTTAAATTCTTAAATTTCTCTTCATATCAGTGCTTGACTAATAACTCTCATCGTGCGTATACATGTACTTCCAATATTCTGGTCAGAAGCCATCAGCGCAAACAAGTAATTGGGGCAAATACCAAATATGTCGTTGTCTGTGTTGGCACGGAAACGACTGCTTGATGTCCGTAAGCGCCGATTACAGGACTAAGTTTGCAGCTCTCCACCGGCAAGTGTTGGCGTCTCGATATGAGTGAAAATTTTTCCTGAGGGAATAAAAACAACGTACAAACAAAATCATTTCTAAAACTCAGATGACTTTAGGATGAGTTATATGGCGTACGGTTTAACTATGAACTGCCACTAGAAGAATCTACGCGAGTAAACAACGAATAATTCGAACGTCCATAATATATCAATGTCCAATAGTCAGTCTGAATCATAATATCAGTTTTTACGCTTTTCTAAGTTCGTAAACATAATATGGTGTTAAATGTGCTGTGCTTGTCTGGACATTCCTGTGTCCGTGTACTGTAACCGTCATAATCAAGGACGGACTTGACAGATCGTAATTAAAGTTGTTTACATACGTGTGTAGGAGTTGTAATTCACACTTTAAAATATTTTCCTTTTTTACCCAGGTTCGTTCCGAAATATAATTTCCCGTCAGTGAGTAGACACGCAACTGAGAATATAAAAGGTTTGTCATGATTTAAATAGCCAGAAGAATAAAAAAGTGAAAGTGATCAATAGATACTTTTTATGCTTGACTGACAATTGACTACCGATAGCCAAATATATCTCTAGATAGAGCTGTATTAATCTAAATACCTTTAATTTTATGGAAAGCCAAAAGTGAAATATACTACACTCCTCCCCCCCCCCCCAATTTCTAGGAAATGTTTACATTTACTATTAAATATCGACTCAAGACACCTATCAATTATATAATTTATAATCTTTATAAATATAAGTATACAGGTGTCTCGTTATATCGCGCTACATAAATCTTTTGCATAAAAAACTGTAATTTGATTTTTACCGAAGGCTCAAGTGAGCTTTTCTGATCACATTGTGTCCGTCGTCCGTCCGTAAACCTTTCACATTTTCGACTTCTTCTCAAGAACCACTGGGCCAATTTTGACCTAACTTGGTACAAAGCATGCTTGGGTGAAGGGGAATTTAAATTGTTAAAATGAAGGGCCAAATCCCCTCACAAGGGGAGATAATCTAGAAAAGACAAAAATAGGGTGAGGTCATTAAAAAATGTTCTGCTCAAGAACTACTGGGCCAGAAAAGCTGAAACTTATGTGGAAGCATCCTGGGGTAGTGTAGATTCTAAATTGTTCAAATCATGACCCCCGGGGATTGGGCGGGGCCACAATGGGGAATCAAAGTTTTAGATAGAAATATATAGGAAAAATCTTTAAAAATCTTCTTCTCAAGAACCACTGGGCCAGAAAAGCTGAAACTTATGTGGAAGCATCCTGGGGTAGTGTAGATTCTAAATTATTCAAATCATGACCCCCGGGGATTGGGCGGGGCCACAATGGGTAATCAAAGTTTTTCATAGAAATATATATATAGGACAATTCTATAAAAATATTCTTCTAAATAACCACTGGGCCAGAAAAGCTGAAACTTATTTGAAAGCATCCTTGGGTAGTGTAGATTCTAAATTGTACAAATCATGACCCCCGGGGATTGGGCGGGGCCACAATGGGAAATCAAAGTTTTACATAGAAATATATAGGAAGCATCTTTGAAAAAATCTTCTTCTTAATAACCAACCATCTTCTTCTTAATAACCACTGGGCCAGAAAAACTGAAACTTATGTGAAAGCATTCTTGGGTAGTGGAGATTCTAAATTGTTCAAATCATGACCCCAGGGGATTGGGCGGGGCCACAATGGGGAATCAAAGTTTTCCATAGAAATATATAGGACAAATCTTTAAAGAACCACTGGGCCAGAAAAGCTGAAACTTATGTGGAAGCATCCTGGGGTAGTGTGATTTCAAATTGTCTAAATAATGATCAGTGGGGTAGGGTGGGGTCACAATATGTATTACAAGGGGGAAATCTAGTAAAGAACAGAATGGTCAAAGCTTCTCAGGTTAGCGATGTGGCCCATGGGCCTCTTGTTAGCTTAGAAAAATTATTGGCATTTTTAAAAAATCTTCTTCTCAAGAACCACTGGGCCAGGAAAGATGAAACTCATGTGGAATCATCCTCAGGTAGTGTAGTTTTAAGTTTGTTCAAGTCATGACCCCCGGAGGTAAGGCGGGGCCAAAATGGCCGATCAAAGTTTTACATAGGAATATATAGGAAAAATCTTTTAAAATCTTCTCAAGAACCACTTGGCCAGGAAAGATGAAACTCATGTGGAATCATCCTCAGGTAGTGTAGATTTAAGTTTGTTCATGTTATGACCCCCGGGGGTAGGGCTGGGCCAAAACGGCCGATCAAAGTCTTACATAGGAATATATAGGAAAAATCCTTAAATCTTCTTCTCAAGAACCATTGAAACAGGAAAGATGAAACTCATGTGAAATTATCCTCAGGTAGTGTAGATTCAAGTTTGTTCAAGTCATGACCCCGGGGTAAGGGTGTGGCAAAAATCGCCGACCACAGTTTTACATAGAAATATATAGGGAAACCTTTTTAAATCTTCTTTTCAAGTACTTCAAAGCCAGGATTAGTAATATTCATATGAAATCATCCTCAGGTAATGTAGATTCTAGTTCGTTCAAATTATGATCCCCTTGGTGGTTATGATTCAAGCCCCCCCCCCCCCCCCAGTAAACTTTCAGTTCTGATCTGATATGTGTTTTTTCCAAGCTGATGTGCTCAGGTGAGCGCTGTGGCCCCTGGGCCTCTTGTTTAAATTTAACTGTCATCAAATGATATTAATAAAGCAAACTATGGCCTAACTTTTTAGTATCAAATTATTTCCAAAGCTTGCATCGTTTAATTTGTAGTCTATTTTTAAATCAGGAAGTCTTATTTACCTCCTAAATTGGAGAGTCTCATAGTATCGCGGTATGGGAAAACATGGAAACTTGAGGTTGACATGGACTTCAATTCTTATTTTTTATTTTATCATTTAATTCTACATAAGAAAATAAACAATTATAAAAACTAAAGACTTTCAAAACATGAACTTTTTATGGATTTTACTAGATTATAAACTCAGTGAGCTAAAAATAATAAAAACGGAGATGGATTTCTGTAAAATTACGTTTTATTTGAATATTTTTTTCTCCGACGCATTTTCCATACTTTTTAATCATCACAAAAATTTACATTCACATGACAGACTGATATTTTTTTCAACAAAAAGCATATGAGCTATGTATCTGATTTTTTGAAATATACCGCGATACGATGAAACCCGCGATGTAATGAGAATCGAGTATATATATTATATTTGAAAAAAAAATTAAATAAATATGATTCCAAAAAAATTTTAAGAATTAATAAATAATATCAACAATATTAAAGTATATACTTATAAATATACAATTAGCAAAATAAACATGTTCAAAAATATAATTTGTTATATACAAAAAAAAACATGACTTGCTCCACCTGTAAAGAGGGTTTACATAGTTTTTACTAGAATTAAATTTCAAAGTTTTCAGCTGTGAAGTTATAGGTAATCAAAAGTTTTTCTCTCTGTCGATAGTAATTTCTTTTCAACCTCAGTTGGGCATTGCCACTCGCATCAAATTCTACAACCTCATCCCTGGAATTGGTGTTGCACTCCTCCTCAGATAATATGTTCCTCCAGTTCAATTTGTTTTCGGCTACTTGTTGCTCTGTCTTCCTTTTTTCGGCTAATTTCCTATCAGCGATACTTTGTTGTTGATCTACTTTGTCGTTGTTTTCTTTGTTATCAAAATTCCTCCAGAATATTGGTGGTAGTATGTCTTTAGGACTTGGGTACTTTGGATTTCTAACATTAACACGAGTGGCCTTAGCTGCCATCTCTTTGCTTGCGGCCAGATGTAGATTATGGTCTCCTTGTATATGCTGCGTGAGAAAGTATAATTTCTCGAATCTCCGAAGACACAACTCACACTCCATTCTTCATGAATTTTTTGACAGTGGCGCATAAATTTACGAAGAGTGGGATATACGTATTGTTCGCAGTCGTTTACTTCACAGACCATGCCCTGGGAAGGCCAGTGTGTCCTACAATAATTTTGGTGGAATTGGTCCAACTCTTCCTCCTTGACATGTAAATCATCGACTTCTATGATACTGAAATATATATCAATAATTATAAAGGGGTTATTTTTTAATATCAATAAAATAATATGTAAATCTCTGTTACAGTAAGTAATAGTTAAAGTAATCATAAAATATTCCTACAAATGCAAACAATAACTCAAAGTTTACGTTCTCTTGAACTAAAATTCTCTAAAACTACTGATATGTACAACGCTGTATGAGGGACTATTACATGTCTAGGCTTAATGGGTCTTCCACAACGAGTTCTACGGGGAGAGAAATCAGATGTTGGGTTTACAATGAGATATCCCTATCATCTAAAGACAATTCAGTCTCTTATTCTGAGCTAATTTGTGTATCTGATAGTAACCAATTTTCAAGGGAATTCCTGCGTCTATCACTGCACGAAAAGTTGCGTTTAATTCAAAATCAAGTTCCATTTATAACCCAATTAAACATCAGATTTAGACATATAATACGAATTTAATATGGATTTATACTAGAGATTTAATTAGAATTTACCTAGGAGTATAATATTTTGTAAACTCCTAAATTTAATTGGAATTAAACTTCAATAAAATTTTAAATAAAGATCACATAAAAATCTTTTTATTCACCAAGCTTAATATTTTATGTGGAGTTTCATGTATAAATCTATTATTTTATTTCACTTTTTCATGACATTTAATATTTTTATACACCAAGTTTAGGATTTTATGTGGAATATCACATATAATTAACTATTTTATTTCACTTTTTCATGACATATAATAGTTTTATACATCAAACTTAATATTTGATGTGGAGTTTCATGTATAAATTTATTATTTTATTTCACTTTTTCATGGCATGTATTATTTCTTTATACACCAAGTTTAAGATTTTATGTGGAATTTCACACAAAGTACACTTATTTTATTTCATGTTTTCATGACAATTATTTTAATATTCATTAAATGATTTTGTTAGAAGTTTCATGTATAATGCTCACTTTTTATTCAATGTTACATGGTGCTAAATGCAGCATTATTTCACTTTTAAGTCCATTCCATTATGAAGTACTCATTTTAAACCCATTTTAAATATGGGACACCATATTCATCAAGTGTACATTCCTTTGAGCAAATGAATGGCAAACAAGACACTTATGATATTAAGAGTGCATAGAGACTAACCTAACATCATTTATTAATATAAAGAACAAATAAAAAGTTTCAAGGCAAAATCATGTAATAATTTGACAAGTAAAATCACATTGCAGGTCTGTATTGCTTAATCAACAATTTCTTACAATGTTCAACATTTAAACTACCAACTAGCATTACAAACACATTTAATTGGTTACTTTTACCCCGATTAGTGTCATTTTAGTTGTGCAAGTTGTTTCCATAAACTGATGACCTTCAAGACAATATATAACACTAAGGCATTTTGATTATGCAGCATTAGTGATTTGCCCTCTAGCTAATTACTCAATTTCATAACAATTCAAACTTGTACATTCATTAGATCAAAATAAAATTATTGATCACTTAATTTGCATTTTCATATTCCTGTAAGCAAAACTGATTTTGATTCATGATAAAATTTCTGTCTTTAAACATTTTTCATGTATTAAATACTCTACATTTAGCTTTTGTCTGCATCTGTTTTCAAAACAAATCTAAATTCTTTTCCTACAGTTCACAAGATTTAATTTTCTCAATGGCCAACAAACATTTTCATTAGTGTTAAGACGATCCTTAAAAAATAAAATGTTCTTTTTTTAAAAAAAACATTTATAGAATTGATTAAACTTAAGTTGCAAACAAAAATCAATGAACATGATATACACTGTACATGATATAACATTTCATATACAGCAGATAAATGCTACTTCTGAATATAGTTAATGACATCATAAAAATGATATAACATATAATATACAGCAGATAAATGCTTTTTCTGAATGGTTAAGTGTATTTAAAACATCATTAACTTCTCCATCCAGTGAATAGGGAAGAAAATTAAACAGGTTTTCATTATTTAACAAAATAAATTATTAATTCTTAAATGAAAGAAACATATGTTGAAAGAGCATATGTCAAAATTGCAGTCTTGAATAAAAAATCTGCAGATACATCAATATCATTAAAACAGTAACTTGATCTGAAGCGTCGTTTATCACGTTGAGTCGAAGGGCGCAGTTTTATCAAATCTAACGAGACGCGAATCTTATCCATAAAACAAAGCAAAACAACAAGGGATTTTTGACATCATGTTTCTGCTTACTATGTCATCGGTTTCAGAGAGTGGTGATATGGATTCAGAAAACCAGTGTGGTGATCCGGAAAGTCAGATCACCTCATGTGATAGCATAAAATCAACAGTAATTTTAATAAAGTAATACACATAAGATACACACTAAAAAGGGTTAAAACAGATGTTCCTTTGTTAAGGCAATCATTATTATACAACTTAAAAGCAGTATGAATTATGCAACTAATTTTTAAGATAAATATAAACAGTGTGAAAAAATTATTTAAAAATACAAGTGAAATAAAGCAAACAAATGCAATAAAATTGACAAGAAAACTGATAAAGAAAATTTTAAGATACATAAAGCCGATCCCCCCCCCCAATTACATCATGACCACACAATCAATGAGCAAACACCCACTCATGTTCCTTTGGAACAGGAGTTGGTTTTTGCCTTACAGATGGAACATTTCCTTTAACACTTTTCATCATCTGCCGCCGTGAACGCTTCGACATGGTTCGTTCGTATTTACTGTCCAATTCATCAAGGATTCTGATGAATTCA
This sequence comes from Saccostrea cuccullata, assembly GCF_032062105.1. NCBI lineage: Eukaryota > Metazoa > Mollusca > Bivalvia > Ostreida > Ostreidae > Saccostrea > Saccostrea cuccullata. Next base: position 47,919 of record NW_026917870.1, on the reverse strand, counting down.
TAGGACCTCCAAGGGAGGGGCTTTGTTCTCAAAAAGCTGTCGTCATCAGAGTTGTGCTCCTCCTCTGATGACATGTAGCTCAATTCAAGAGCACTCGAGACTCGCTGTTTTTGCCTCATCCCAACCCGACTTCTTCTCCACCATACTCCTTCTCCAATGCAATTTCTATAAGCATACATAAATCAATATTACATAAACATCATATAGCAATTTTTGTTTTGTATACATATTTTTAATTTGTTGAAAATTCATATGGAATATTCTGTTAATACAAGATATGTACCCTCTTTTTCCTGCTGTAGTGGAGCATTTTGTTCTTATGTTGCTCCACTTTTCCAGTTTTTTCTTTATGTATTTTTTGAGCCATAGACTCAAAATATCGAGCAACTGCAGGTGTAAGAATAAGATAAATTTGTACATTTACCTGAAAGTATTAGTGAGGACAATAAAATCATTACATATATGCAAATAGATTCGCAGTTATGATAAGGCTGTCCGAAGGCTTAAAATGTCTTAAGAATACACATTTTATTTGAAGGTAGATTTAAATTTCAATATGTTATCCTTGTTTGAAATTGCAGTCAACTTGAGATAACAGTTTAATGAGGTATTATATTAAAGCATCTCTGTGATGTCAGATGACTGTGTTGATCACGTGACGGACATTTTTGATATTCTTAAATGTTGCACAAAAATTGCATCGGCACAAGTGCATAACACAATTATTGCGCAAAGCTTTTTACATTGATCAATTCATCCTGATCCATGGTACTTAAAAAGTGCTGGGGGCAGGTTTAATTTTCTTTTCTTAAGAAAATATTTTACGATAAATTAAAACAACCAACGTAAGAAGGGGTATTTTCCACTCTTTATCGCGATTAATACAAATATGGATAAACTACATACGATCCCCAAGCAAAATTCAGTTAGAAGACATACTTCTCTTTTAGATTCACGCAGAATATCTTCAATTTATCCTTGTCTTTCACTTGTGCCAGTCCCATATAAACAAGTTTTATAAATTCTAACACTGTCTACGGAAGTGAAAGGGGAGCGTTTCAAACATAATATTTGGCTATTGCTTGAATATATGCATATCGGACATGCAAAAGGAATAGAGATATTTAAATATCAAATGTTAAACATTATAACATAACACACAAGCTTAAAAAACAAACCTTACTCTTGAATTAAACACAAATCCCCATGATAAATCTACATGTCGTGTAATAATTATGACACTTTCCCCGTCATGTCAGCTCAAGTATGCAGTGACTTGACGTCATATTCTATTATGACGTCATATCTAGGTAGTTCAGAGAAGTTACTACATTTGTACTGTGAATACAATTAGGTTGCCATTCAAGGCTTGTGTGTTTACATTTATTTGATTTTGATTAATCATCCTTGAAAAGAAAGACATATTGGTTAAAAAAGTAGGGCATTATTTACACTTTTCAAATAATTTTCAGTTTTAATATTCAACTATGGTTAAAAAAAACACAAAACAAAACATAAAGCTACAAGAAATCTCAATTTAAAGTTTATTCTTTTAATAGATTTGTCAAAGAAAACATTGAAATTTTAGCCCTTGTCATGACTTCTCTCAACTTTTAATAGCAACAATTTCATAGTTGTAAAATGTACTGTATTCCAGAGTCATAACTTTTCCTGGCAGTTGTACGTTATGAAGAAAATAAAAAATAAAATGGCATATATATTTTTTTTTCATGTGTGCAGCCATTGTTTTGTTGTGCTTCTACATAAATATTGCATCTTTGCAATTAAATGCAATGACTATTAATTTACTTTTTAAATGATGAGACAGGTTCTCAATGGAGAAAAATAGAAAGTTATGGTTGAAAGAGGTGACCTTTACAAATTAAAAAGTACGTAAGGGTTGCCCGCAACCCTGTGTCTCGCCTGCTGTCGCTGTGGTTAGTAAGAAATGGTACTGATATTGTTGGTTACCCATGATGTGTAGACTGACAAATTATCATGCCACTATAAGTTATAGTTGCTGAGATATGGACCTCCACCATAAATTTATGCAAAGTCACTCATGCGGAAAAATGTAGGTCAAGATGACCTAATTCTGGTACAGGCGTTTGTGGTTACCCATGATGTATCCACTGACAAATTATCATGCCACTATAAGTTATAGTTGCTGAGATATGGACCTCCACCATAAATTTATGCAAAGTCACTCATGCGGAAAAATGTAGGTCAAGATGACCTAATTCTGGTACAGGCGTTTGTGGTTACCCATGATGTATCCACTGACTAACTATCATGCCACTATAAGTTATAGTTGCTGAAATATGAACCTCCATTATCAATTTAACCAAAGTCATTCATGCAGAAAAATGTAGGTCAAAATGACCTAATTCTGGTACTGATGTTGTTGGTTACTTATAACCTGTACAATGACAAATCATCATGCCATTATAAGTTATAGATGCTGAGATATGGACCTCCACCAAAAATTTAACCAAAGTCACTCATGCAGAAAAATGTAGGTCAAGATGACCTAATTCTGGTACTGACGTTTGTGGTTACCCATGATGTATCCACTGACTAATTATCATATCCCTATAACTTATAGTTGCTGGAATATAGGTCTTCACCATAAATTATCATGAAAAAACTAAGTCCAACTTAAGGAAAAAATACGGAAAAATTTGAATTTTTTTTTTCAAAATCATACTTGGGATATAAATTTTTATCCATACTGAATATTGTGTCCAAATTTCAAGAAGACTGAATAAAATTTGAGAAAGTTATTGCAGTTTATAAAACTTTGACATTTGGGTTAACCAAAAGTTGGACGCCGACGACGACGACGACGACGACGGAATCTATGGTCGCTATGTCTCGCTTCGCGACATTCGTCGCAGGCGAGACAAAAATGTAGTTCACTGCTATCTCACACTAGTCCAGTTGTACACAACTTCTGAAGTTCTGGTTGACTTACCATTCTTTACATCAAACTTAAATGGCAGCTAAAAGGCCTATACTTTACTTAACTAGTGCCAGATGCGCCATAAGCATTCACCAAGTCTACGGAAACTTACCCTGTAAGATTCCCTCCTGCACATCTTGATATAGCCCTTTTACGAACTGTTTCACAGCCTGTGTGGTGGCCTTGTTCACTTCGGATGATACTCTAAAAATGTGAAACTATAAATTTTATATTGTCTCAAAGGCATATATTTAAGTTTTTTAGATATTTTTTTCATAAGATTTTATTAAATGCAGCATTCCAGTACCAGTTTTAAACACTCAAGTCGAAATATAAAAAAAAATTACTTTGGTAAGTTGGTAAGTACATGTAATTGCTATTAAAATCAATCAAAGCAAAATCAAATACTTCAGCTTAACCCTAACAAAAAAATACTATAGTTAACTATAGTTAACTATAGTTTACTATAGTTAACTATAGTAAATCAAAGTGTCAAAGTTTTCGTCAAAGTTTTTCAAAGTGTCAAAGTTTTTCAAAGTGTCAAAGTTTTCGCCAAAGTTTTTCAAAGTGTCAAAGTTTTCGCCAAAGTTTTTCAAAGTGTCAAAGTTTTCGCCAAAGTTTTTCAAAGTGTCAAAGTTTTCGCCAAAGTTTTTCAAAGTGTCAAAGTTTTCGCCAAAGTTCTTCAAAGTGTCAAAGTTTTCGCCAAAGTTTTTCAAAGTGTCAAAGTTTTCGCCAAAGTTTTTCAAAGTGTCAAAGTTTTCGCCAAAGTTTTTCCAAGTGTCAAAGTTTTCGCCAAAGTTTTTCAAAGTGTCAAAGTTTTCACCAAAATTTTTCAAAGTGTCAAAGTTGTCGCCAAAGTTTTTCAAAGTATCCAAGTTTTTGATAAAGTTTTTTAAATTTTCAAAGTTTATGATAAAGTTTTTTAAATTTTCAAAGTTCTCGATGAAGTTTTTAAAGTGTCAAAGTTATTTATAAAGTTTTTCGAAGTGTTTAAGTATCCAAGTTTTCAACAAAGTTTTTCAAAGTGTTTAATTTTTTCGATAAAGTTTTTCAAAGTATCCAAGTTTTCGAATAAGTTTTAAAAAGTATCAAAGACTTCGATAATGTTTTTCAAAGTGTCAAAGTTTTCGATAAAGTTTCTCAAAGAATCAAAGTTTTCGATAAGTTTTTTAAAGTGTCAAAGTTTTCAATAAAATTTTTCAAAGTTTTTAAGCATCCAAGTTTTCAATAAAGTTTTTCAAAGTATCAAAGTTTTCGATAAAGTTTTTCAAAGTGTCAAAGTTTTCGCCAAAGTTTTTCAAAGCGTCAAAGTTTTCGTCAAAGTTTTTCAAAGTTTCAAAGTTTTCGCCAAAGTTTTTCAAAGTGTCAAAGTTTTCGTCAAAGTTTTTCAAAGTGTCAAAGTTTTCGCCAAAGTTTTTCAAAGTGTCAAAGTTTTCGCCAAAGTTTTTCAAAGTATCAAAGTTTTCGTCAAAGTTTTTCAAAGTGTCAAAGTTTTTCAAAGTGTCAAAGTTTTCGTCAAAGTTTTTCAAAGTGTCAAAGTTATCACTATAGTAAATCAAAGTTTTTCAAAGTGTCAAAGTTATCACTATAGTTAACTACAGTTAACTATAGTTAACTATAGTATTTTTTTGTAAGGGAAGGTCTCCAATCTTGGTTTGCCAAGCAGCATAGCCATCCTCTTCAACAAGCTGCCTATATGCATCATGTACAGCTGTCTACATTAAAGAAAAGTAACATAATTCAGGGTCTGGGGTTTGATTCCTCAGTTGAAACTTCAGTTCTCTGTACTTTAAAAATAAAAAATGGTGCATATTAAAAATGAATAAATTTACTTTCCCAAACTGCTGTTTTATCACAAACATAGAGATATGGGGTCAGTTACTGTGAATTACATGTATATTCAAAACACATATGATCACTGATCAGCGTTGTGTTGTATTATTAATTTTTTTAATACTGAAGTATTAAAAACCCAATTGCAAAAGATCCTTGTATTTCAGATATAATCTTTTGTAATTGTATCTTTCAAAAATTATCAGCAGCATTCAAATTTTTAAAAAATGTTGATTGAAACTTATAAACATGTCTTAAACGTACTCTAATTTTTGGAGGAACATCAAAATGCTGTTCTTCTTTCCTTTTCCCCTTCTCTTTCATTCCCTCTTCCCTCAGAGATTTCACTTCATCTTGAAGTGTATCAATCTTTTTTTCTATTGTTTTTAGATAACACAGAATAGCCTAAATAAAATAAAATGAAAGAAATGAAGGGTGCTCAATGTAGGCTAAGTGTATATTTATTTCTGAATACAAATATGACAGTATGATGCATGAAGAAATATATAATTTATACAAGTCATTAGACTGATATTAAGTTCATAACAGCATTCAGTCACTATCAGTTGCATCTTACTAACTACTCTACTGACTTAATGAAGCCCTTTATATATATCTGTTAAATAAACTTTAATCCGTATCAAAATGTTTAACAATAACCAAAATTCTTCAAAAAAGGCACATGCACATGTTGATTTCCACATACCTCTTCTCCTTGGGAGAAATTGGGACTTGAACTTGGACCAGCCTGAGGTAGAGATTCAAAGGATGGCATTCTAGGAAGCTGGAGGAAATAAATTATTTATCATTATATGACCTATATGTTTAAGCAGAGAAGGGGGGGGGGGTATATAGCCAGGGACCTACATATTTGTGTATACAGTAAGAGTATAGGTCCCTGGTAGAGCCCACCCGACCTCTCCTTCCTTTCTCATTAATTTAATTTTAATGTGTAATATATAGATAATGGGTATCAATTAATGAATCATGTATCAATTTCACTGTACATGTAGGCTACAGCTATAAATGTATCAATTTTAACATGTTCAAGGCAAGAATGCATGTGCATATAAGTACTTACTGATCTACTTAGTCTACGACTGACAGAGTTTTTTGGCGTAGAAGTGAATATGGTCGAGGGTGGTGAAGATGATCTCTTCTTGGAGTTAGGCCTAGCGTTTTTCTGGGAAATTCTTGGCCTACGTCCCGTCAAGGTGCTAGGCACATCAGAGTCATCACTACTATGTTCATTCCCATCTGGGCGATAACTTTCTTCTGAGTCCACCATGTCCACGTAAGGGGAATTTTCATCAGAGGACATAGTGAAATTTAATCACTGTTCTAAGGGTGCGGCAGCGCGGAATAATTGAAATCGAACTTTCCGCCAATTTTAATGTTAATTGTTATTTTCGCATCTTCACAACCAAGGAATTTCTTCAAGTCTATTTAACTGTTTAAACATATATTGCTTAAACAAAAAATATCAAAATAATTAACCTCGTTTGAATTATTGAATTGTATCCTGTCGTTCCCCTTGATTTACTTTAATATAAATTAAGAAAATGTACAAGGATGAATTCCATCATTTTCATCCAATCAGCAGCAGCAGTTTCCGCGGCACTAACTTTACTCCTAGCCGGTGTAAACATGTGTGAAAAGAAATTGGTGAATATTTAGAGTTCTGAGGTTTAAGAAGATAAGTTACAGGTATGTGTTTAAAAGATATACTACTCAAAATTACATGATGTCATTGTGATGTCATTTGACAGTACCCTATATTACAGTCGGTATAAAAAGTACAATTTACAAAGTTTTAGTTGACCTGTGTCGGCCTCAATATTGGGCGCGATGCCGCCATCTTTTACAATCTAGAATTACAAACAAAAGGAATTGTCTTAGAGTACAGGCCAGTTTCTTATATCCTTTTCAGCAGATCAGTAACAGCTGAGTGACAGTAGTAGTTTCATGAATTATTCCAGTCCCATCAGAAATACATATTTTATGTCTTCTAGTTCCATGCACATGCATGTGTACTATAAATAGTTTACCAATGTTGGCCAACACTACACCTAACATACAAGGAAATCTCATTTTACGGTATGATATCATCTTTTTTAATTATCTGTACAAAGAGGGGAGTATCCATGTCATATTCGAGTACTGCATGATTAAAAATAGACAAGGATTTCACACTACCCAAGGTATAACCAAACTCCGTCCTCATTCACAGGTGCTAAGGCCCCCTTTCCCACCAAAAAAATTCCTGCTTTTCTCCCCAAACAAAATTTTATCGGGATCGGAATACGCTAAAACAAACTTGTATAAACAAAAGCATCCCAGGTTGGAAATGATAAGTTATTTAACGATTTCAACATAGAGCGACATGATTCTGATATGAGCTTGAAAGAGTTGTTTTGGTAGGTTTTGAGGATAAGAGTAAAAGTTATTAAGGTAAAGAATTAATATGTTTAAATCCATGTTATATCATGTTTATATCAATATGCAATTATCGGTGCCAAGTTGCCAACACAAATTTCCTCAAGAACTAAGGAATAAGTGTATGGCATTCACTGACACGTTTTGAAATAAAAAAAAACAATGAAAAAAAGACAGAGCAAAATTAAAATGATATATAGGATTCACTATTTCAAGAGAAATAAACATGTTACATAGTAAATAACCATAATTTGTTAACTTCATGAAAAATTAATCCATTGAAGTTTATCCATTTCCTGAAAATGATTTAGCTGTTAGTAAAAATTAAGTTTGACAATTTATTATGCCCCCCTTCGAAGAAGGGAGGGCATATTGCTTTCCTGCTGTCCGTCGGTCTGTCGGTCCACTTAGTTTCCGTTCATTTTCTTCACAACCGTTGCACATACTGAAATGAAATTTGGTATACAGATTTATCAGATGTATACCTAGGCCAAGTTCTGTTTTGGGTACGATCGTGTCATTTTTTACAGAGTTATGCCATTTGGACCTAGAAAAAATCCAATTATAATCTAAACATTTGTCCTTAAGGAGATATGAGTGGACATGTATCCAGTTAAAGATAATTATGAGCTTAGTGTGGGAAGTTGGGCATCTCTGATCATGTGTTATCTTTATCTCCTGAGAATTCGATAAAAGAAGGAAAGATCTCTCTTCTCTAATTCTCTTAATTGTAATTTATTGCTTGTCAAAACATTTACATGTATTTACCAGCCTTTTTATGCCCCCCTTCAAAGAAGGGAGGGCATATATTGCTTTGCTGTTGTCTGTTGGTCCATAAGTCTTTTAAATTTAAAATTTCATAATCCTAAAAAATGTAAAAATATAGTTGTATCCTTATTCAAAAAATGTTAAATTAAGTAAAAACTTATTTTTTCATAATCATATACTTTACAGCAATCTGTAACAAATGTTAACGTTTTGAGAGGAATTCAGTTTGTCCCATGGGCATAATTATCAAGCACTGGTCAAGAAGAATTTTGATAGCAGAAATTTGCAGGTCAAATCAGAGAAATTAATTAGTTTATTGTCAGGAGCTAATTGGTAGTCTAAAACAAGAGCATCTCTAGATATGATCATCTTAATGTATCTCTTGGGAGTTGGGTAAAAAGAAATGGCCTCATAGTTGCTTGTGTTAATTAAGAGTTCTTGATGGCTATAGTTCAGATAAAGATCTTTCAATTGGTGTAGTGTAATTAAAACAAATTGATGTTTTAGTGTATGATTAAAACTAAATTATTATTGTATAATATAATGAAAACTAATTATGCCCTCCTTTGAAGGAGGGAGGGCATATTGCTTTGCTGCTGTCTGTTGGTATGTTGGTCTGTCGATCCACTTAGTTTCCAGTCAATTTCTTTGCAACCATTGCAAATACTGAAATGAAATTTGATATACAGATATATCACATGAAAATCTAGATCAACTTCTGTTTTGGGTATGATCGCACCATTTTTTACAGAGTTATGTTCCTTAGACTTAGAAAAATTCCTGTTATTTGTAGTTTCTGTTCATTTTCTTTGCAACCGTTGCGCATACTGATATGAAATTAAGCATACAGATTTATCATAGATATGTAGGTCAAGTTCTGTTTTGGGTACGATTGCACCATTTTTGACAGAGTTATGCCCCTTGGACTTTGAAAAAATTTCAAATTATTTGCAGTTTCCTTTCATTTTCTTTGCAGAGGTTGCACATACTGAAATGAAATTTGGTTTACAAATGTATCAGATAAATATTTTGGTCAAGTTCTGTTTTGTGTATGATCGTGCCATTTTTGACAGAGTTATGCCCTTTGGACTTGTAAAAATTCCAATTTGGGGAGAGGGGGGCATAAGTGTTTTACAAACATCTCTTGTAGATTTTGATTTTGCTCGTTTAAATTATTAAATCGGATACAAGATAGTTTTTGTCATAAGTATGCATTCATATTAGTACATATCAGATGCGTGATTTAACTAATGAATTATTTTGTAAGAATTTTAAAACATATAATAACTGTCTAGAGTAAAATTTAAAAAAGAACCGTATTAGACTATCACATTAATTATGCCCCTCTTCGAAGAAGGGAGGGCGTATTGTTTTGCTGCTGTCTGTCTGTCGGTCCGTCTGTCGGTCCACTTAGTTTCCTTTCATTTTCTTTGCAAGCATTGCACATACTGAAATGAAATTTGGTATACAGATATATCAAATAGATATAAGTCAAGTTCTGTTTTGGATATGATCGCACCATTTTTGACAGAATTATGCCTCTTGGACTTAGAAAAATTTCAAGTGTTTGCAGTTTCTGTTCATTTTCTTTGCAACCGTTGCACACACTGAATTGAAATTTGGTATACAGATATATCACATGAATATCAAGGCAAGTTGTGTTTTTGGTATTATGGCACCATTTTTGACAGAGTTATGACTTTAAAAAATTCGAATTTATGGGGGAGGGGGGCACAAGTGTTTTACAAACATCTCTTGTTTCATTTTTCAGGTCATTGGGTTACCATACTGAGATTGGTTAGTTGGCAATATAGAAGAAGACAGGAGCATTGATAGAAATATATGCACCGAGTAAGGAAGTTTATTTCAAATGGTTCATGCTATTAATTTTAAAATTATTTTGGACAACACATTTTACAAGATTTTTTTATTGTCAACCAAAGGTATGTTTAACATTGTTTTTCACGTGGTTGCACACACTGAATTGAAATTTGGTACATATAGATTTAACAAAAGAATATCTTCAAATATCTGTTGTTGATATTATCATTAATTTTATTATAGATGAAATGGGAAAACACTCGCTAGAAAATAAGAGGAGGAAGAGGCAAGAAAAAAGGAAGAAACACAGAATGGAAAAGGCAAGGCTACTAAATGAATTCTTAATAGATGAAAGAAAATGTGGATTGCATGGTTGATTGAAACCAGTGACCAATGAAATGCAACATGCAATATAGAGAGTATTCTTTTCCAATTAAGGGCCCAAGGAGAGGCATGGAAGATAAATGAGTAGATAAAGTCAGTGCATTATCAATTAAGATAATAGATATGAATTTAAAATTGTGCGAAATTAAAATAAATAAAAAACAAGTTGTGCTTTACAGTTTACAATATCATTTTAAATGATTAGAGAGTTATTGTCCAAGTTGAAGTAAGAAATTATTATAATTTTTACATAGAGAAAGGAATAATGATTTAATTTATTTTAATGTCTGTAGTGAAGACATCCATGATCAAAGGGAAAATATAACCCATTTTAAAAGGGGGGCATCAATTAAAAAAGGGTATAAATTCCAACTATTTGCATCACCATGATTTACTTTTGCAAACAGACGGGGGTAGCAATGAATGAACAATCTCGACCGCAAAATATAATATCTGAAAAAAGGGGGACAGTAGCATGTTTAACGTATTTCTTCGACAAAATTGCTGATCATTTGTCATAAAATATAGTTTTCCTTAAACCCTAATTATACTTGAAACTCCGGGTTTAATGGCGTTTAATCATTTTTAAAGTTGAGATTTAATTACCATTAAACTTAGATGTATAATTTAATATTAAATTCGAATTAAACTTGAAAGTTCATGTAAAATGTAAATTTAAGTTTAATTTTATTAAACGCAACTTTTCATGCAGTGTATATACGGTTTGGGATGGTCAACATGCACTTTTAATGATGGGGATGTTTCATTTTTCTGAATTTTGTATGTTATGCCTGAAATTTTTTCCAAAATGAGATAAGATCCCGTCCATTCTATACCAAGCTCTTGTCCTGCACTAGCTATAGGAGGATAATATTTCCAAACCAAATTTCCAGGAGTGAATTGTCTGGTTTTAGCATTAATATCATGATCTAGTTTTTGACTCTGGAGAGCAGACTGAAGATGGGTATGTGAAAAATTGAAAGCATTTCTCATAGTATCCTTAGCTATTCTATGTACATAACAGGACATTTGTCATCTGGAGTATTAGAAGGCAAACCCATCATAATGTCAACAGGAAGGGACAATTCTCGACCCAACATTAATAGATTTGGGCTACAATGTGTACTTTTGTGCAGTGTTGCACGATACCCCATCATAACATTAGACAAATGGTCGTCCCAAGCATCATGATTCTCGTTGACAAAAGCTGAGAGTATATTTTGCAAAGTTCTATTAAACCTCTCTATACCTGCTCGTCAAAACCCACCCTAGCACCAGAACCCCTGACCCTTGGGTCGTGAATTTCACCAACAGTTTGACTCATGACGTCCAGGCGTAAAAAAGATTTTTAAAGATTGCATGAATTTTTAGTCGGACGGTTTTTGCCCCTCCCCTCAAGCCCCAGAAGAGGTATACATGTATTTACAATGAAGTTAAATTTTGTTTCCCTTCACCCATAGATGTTTTAATTAATATGCCAAAATTGGTTTAGCGGTTTCAGAGAAGAAATAGAAAATGTGCAAATGTTAAAGGACGACAAACGACGCACAGCGACGAAAACAGAGTAATTCGGGCAACCTTGATAAACCACGAAGGGAGTTGAAAAAGCAAAGTTGCTCAGGTGAGCGATGTAGCCCATGGACATCCATTCTTATTTATTGCTTTCATTTTCCGTAAAAAAATATTGTTTAATTATTACATGTTTGCGGTATTATACTGACAATTAATATTTCATAGGACTAAATAAAATTACTTTAAAAAAAGTTTTATTTTTCATATTAGGCATACTTTAAATATCCTCTAGAAGAATAATTCTTGAAACCAGCGAAGGGCTAATGTTGAGGTGGTGGTGGTGAAAGCGGGAGTAGGGGTGTGAATGGTAGCGACATGTCCATCATCACTCAAAGGGACAATATTGGAATACTAAATATGAGACCATCCTTTTCCCATACCAACAAGTTTATAAATAACTCGATTCATAATTTTAGAAAGAATTTTTAAAATATCCTATCCATCGTAAAATGTAAAAATATTTCTGTAACTGTTTTACAAATATGCATAAGTGTACCTTAGTGACTCCAACTTAATAAAAACAAGAGGTCCATGGGGCACATCGCTCACATGAGCACACATTGACTAGGGAAAAAAAAAAGAAAAATCACTTCAGTTTTGGGAAGTTTTACAGGGGAGGGGGGGTTAGACTTTTAAACTTCCTGATGATGCTTCCACATCAATATAACAAATGACTTAGCTGGTTTTGAGCAAATGATTTTTCCTATTTATTCATTTGACCCCGCCCCATTGTGGCCCATCCCTATCCCTAAGGGCCCTCATTTGAACAAGTATGAATTTGTACTACCTGAGGATGCCTCCATATCAATATGATTGAACATAGTTTTTCTGTTCTTGGGGAAAAAGTTTTTTTGATATTTCTAGGTAAAACTTTGATTCCCAATTGTGGCCCACCCTACCCATCTTTTACTACAAACTTGAATCAACACTACACTAGGATGCTTCTGTAAAGATATGACCAATCATGGATTCCTATGGAAAACTTTAATCATCCATTGTTGCCCAACCCTACCCCCGGGGGTCATAATTTGAAAAAACTTTTAATCTACACTAGCTGAGAGTGTTTTCACATAAGTTTCATCTTTCCTAGCCAAAAATTTTAAAAGAATAAAATAAAGTGACTGCATGACTGCATGACGGTTATATTTATTATGAATGCATGTAATGAATTGTCTATATAAAATATTTCTAAAAAGTTAAGGAACCGGGGATACTCTTGTTGAAGTATAAGTTTTTCTTAAATAAAACTCAGATTCTCAGGTCAAGGACATCATGTGCCGACATCGTCAGGCGCAGTAACTCTACTTGGTCCTCCAGCTGTTTGATACATTGTCGATATTCTTCTACAAATAAATACATTATAAATCTTAAACACACACAAACAGAGAGAGAGGGAATGTCGGAGTACCTAAATTATTTCTGTTTATTCCACTGGAATTACCTTCGATGTCATCCAAGAATCTTGCAAAAGCTGTCGGACATTGAACTGAAAAAGATTATAAAAAGTGTAAGTTATACTTAAAGAATATAGAATTTAAAAAAAAAGTTTAAAATTAAAAAAAAAATATACACGTTTTATTAATGCTAATTGCAAAAAATACATATACATACCAAAAGGGTATCAGAACATCCATATAACTCTTTCTTCTCTGATTCTCCCCTTTTATCTATTTAACACCCCCAAAAAATAACAAGAGACCCATGGGCCACATCGCTCACCTGAGCACTAAGGGTAGGAAAAAGTAGAAATGGCTTCTTCTTGTAAAGTTTAAATCCAAAAGTAGTCCCATGACCAATCATGGATTTGCTATTTTTTAGAAAAAGATTTTAAAGAATTTTCCTATATATATCTTTTAAAACTTTGGTTGGCCATTTTAGCCCAGCCCTACCCCCCGGGGGGGGGGGTGTCATGATTTGAACAAACTTGAATCTACACTACCTGAGCATGCTTCCACATAGATATGAGGAATTACGGCTTTGTCATTCTTGTAAAGAAGATTTTTAAAGAATTTTCCTATATATTTCTATGTTAAACTTTGGTCGGCCATTTTGGCCCCGCCCTACCCCGGGGGTCATGATTTGAACAAACTTGAATCTACACTACCTGAACATGCTTCCATACAAATATGAGGAATTATGGCTTTGTCATTCTTGAGAAGAAGATTTGTAAATAAACACTACCTGAGAATGTTTCCCCATAAGTTTCATCTTTCCGGGCACAGTGGTTCTTGAGAAGATTTTTAAAATATGCCACTAAATTTTCATTAATTCCCAATTATTTCCCCTTGAATGCGGGCGTGGCCCTTCATTTGAACAAACTTGAATCCCCTTTACCCAAGGATACTTTGTGGCAAGTTTGGTAGAAATTGGCCCAGCGGTACTTGAGAAGAAGTCGAAAATGTGAAAAGTTTACAGACAGACAGACGGACGCCGGACAAAATGTGATCAGAAAAGCTCACTTGAGCTTTCAGCTCAGGTGAGCTAAAGAGCATTAAATCAATTGGTCTTAGGTATAAAAGTTACGAGTTACCATTAAATGTAATACAAGAGGCCCATAGGCCACATCGCTCACCTGAGCACTGTGGCTAGGAAAAAGTAGAAATTGGTTTATTATTGAAAAGTTTAAATCCAAAAGTAGTCCCATCACCAATCATGCCGTTGCTATTCTTGAGAAGATGATTTTTACAGAATTTTCCTATATATATCTATGTAAAACTTTGATTGGCTATTGTGGCTCCGCCCTACCCTCAGGGGTCATGATTTGAACAAATTTGAATCTACACTACCTGAGGATGCTTCCATATAAATATGATCAATTATGGCTTTACTATTCTTGAGAAGATGATTTTTAAAGACATTTATTACATATTTCTATGTAACTCTTAGGTCAGCCATTGTGGTCAGGCCCTACCCCGGAGGTCATGATTTGAACAAATTTGAATCTACACTACCTGAGGATATTTCCCCATAAGTTTCATCTTTTCTGGCACAGTGGTTCTTGAGAAGAAGATTTTTAAATCTTACCACCAAATTTTCATTAATTCCCAAATATCTCCCCTTGAATGAGAGCGTGACCCTTCATTCGAACAAACCCAAAAATGCTTTGTGGAAAGTTTGGTTGAAATTGGCCGAGCGGTTCTTGAGAAGAAGTCAAAAATGTGAAAAGTTCACAGACGGACAAACAGACGGACGCCGGAGAAAAATGTAATCAGAAAAACTCACTTGAGCCTTTGGCTCAGGTGAGCTAAAAACCTACAACTAGATCTGACATACCGCCAGGAAAATTTACTTAAACCAGTTCTAAATACATCCTTAACAGAATTCATATAGTCGTGAAACAACATCCAGGTCTATTATTGTTGAAAGACGGGGTGAGCAATATACTGTCTTTGAATTTAAATTCAACCCAAACTGTAAAAATGGATGCTAACTTTTCTAGCTCGAGAGGATTAATGCTTTTAAATCTGTCTTTAAACAAAAGCAATGAAAAGAGAAAAGAAGTGACCAAAAAAATATCAGAAAAATTTACACACATTGAAATACAAGGGCCATATGTCTCCAAATTGATCACTCCTTCTAATGACTCTTCAGAGGATTCATCAGACAACGATGATTTTAATGATAGTGTTAGTGACCCTTCATGGATACCCAAAACACGGTGTAGTACCTAAACGGTTGCTATCAGAAAAAATTGCGCGTTCATTACTGCTATCTGAAAATTGAGCGGTTGCTAGTGGAAAAAAATGGACGAAATTGTAAGTATTTTTCTTCGCTGGCTCAACAAAATGATCAATAATTCAATTATTAAAGTTTAGCCGCTTGGTATTTCACCCTTACGGAACGTTACATATATTTTGAAACTAACATGTATATTTAGAATTTTAATGAGTTGAAGGATTGCTGATATATATGACGAAAACTGTAGAAAGTGTTGGACACATTTATATGCACGTAAGAAATATATTAAATTTGCAAAAGTTTTAGATATTTGCTAAAAATGAATCGACAGTTCGTTGTGTATTTGTAAATATTATTGATTATTTTTTATCATTGTCCGTTTTAAGGGGATTGGCAACGTTTCTGGTTTATGGACAGAATTATACAGTCATCATTCATGGGTTTCCACTGTGCATTAAAAGACAATAAATGACTCTATCAACACACCTTTCCATGCTCAAAATTTAAAAAATGCTCAAAATTAACATTTGTCATTTAATATTGGTTCCAATGTAAAATGAGAAATATCTTAAAATCATTATTTCTAATGGAGCAAATTTTGAAAAATTAAGATATTTAATTAACAATTATATGATACATTTTCTTGTATGTTAATTTTATATGATTTCCAGATAAAAATGAAGTATTTACCAATATTTATACTGATAATGTACCTCTTTATGCTTCTATTATCTATTTAGGAGTTACTGTCCTTTGTCCCACTTTATTCTACTATTAAAAAATTAACAAAGGCAGTTGTAAATTGCACATTTAATTATACCCCTGCTCCAAAGGAGAGGAGGGTATACTGTTTTACCCTTGTGTGTCTGTCTAGCTGTCTGTCTGTAACAATTTTTTGTCACAGCTTTCTCAGCAACTACTCATCATAGATGCTTGAAATTTCAACACAATCTTTTCAGAGGTATGCCATAGGATGGAATTCATTTTTGTTCAAATCCAATGTCAACTTCCTGTTTATCCATGCTTCTGTACGTTTCATACACAACAAATTTTTGACGCAGTTTTCTCAGCAGCTACTCATCATGGATGCTTGAAATCTTAACACAATCTTTTCTGAGGTATGCCATATGCTGGGATTAATTTTTGTTGGAATCCGATGTCAACTTCCTGTTTATCCATGCGTCTGTCTGTTTCATACATAACAAATTTTTGACGCAGTTTTCTCAGCAGCTACTCATCATAGATGCTTGAAATTCTAGCACATACTTTGTCGAGGCATGCCATATGGTTGGATTTACTTTTATATGAATCTGATGCCAACCTCCTATTTATCTGTGCATCTGCCTGTAATTAAACTTGTGTATATTAACATGATAGTGTATATTCACATCAGAGTGGGGGTATTATTACTTAGTATTGGCTCACAGACTTCTTGTTAGTCACGCATGTTTTTAAGGAATATACATATGTTTCCAATTATTTTCTTATTAGGAGTCACCCTTGCCTTGCCTTCATGTGTTCTCCCAGAGAGCAACTGAAACACCCCATTTTCAGAGTCTCTTTTTAGGTCACCTGAGTAAACTCAGGTGACCTATTGCTATCCGTTTTTGTCTGTCGTCGTCCGTCGTGCGTCGTGCGTTAACATTTAAACATTTTCAGCTTCTTCTCTGAAACCACTGGACCAATTTCAACCAAATTTGGCATATAGCATCTATGGGTGAAGGGGAACACAAATTGTGAATTTCGTGGTCCTCGCCCCCCTGGGGCCTGGGGGTGGGGCAAAAACCACTAAAAATAGTGCAATCTTTAAAAATCTTCTTCTTTACTCCCCGACATCAAGCAGTCAAACTGTTGGTATGATTGTAATCAGCATTGAGTCCTCTACCAAAATTGTAAAATTCATGGACCCAGGATCAGGGGTTCCGGTGTTAGGGTGGGGCTCTATTGATTATGTAGTGAAAATGCAGTAAGTCTTTAAAATTCTTCTTCTCTGCTCCTGGGTATTAAATAAACAAATTAAGTTCATAGTTATGATGAGCAAGAGTGGCTCTACCAAAATTATGAAACTCGTGGCCCCAGGGTCAGGGGTTCTGTTGTTAGGGCGGGGCTCTATTGATTATATAGTGAAAATGCATTATTTCTTTGAAAATCTTCTCTGTTCCTGAGTATTAAATAAACTAATTAAGCACATAGTTATGATGAGCAAGAGTGTCTCTTCATAAATTTTGAATTTTATGGCCCCAGGGTCAGGGGTTCTGGTGTTAGGGCGGGGTTCTATATTGATTATATAATGAAAATGCATTAAATCTTTGAAAATCTTCTTCTCTGCTCCTAGGTATTAAATACACTAATTCAGTAAATAATTATGATGAGCAAAAGTGCCTCTACCAGAATTGTGAAACTCATGGCCCCAGGGGGGTCAGGGGTTCTGGTGTTAGGACAGGGCTCTATTGTTTATATAGTGAAAATGTATTAAATCTTTGAAAATCTTCTTCACTGCTCCTAGGTTTTAAATAAACTAAGTAAGTAAATAGTTATGTGAACAAGAGTGCCTCTACCAAAATTGTGAAACTCATGGCCCCAGGGTCAGGGGTTCTGGTGTTAGGGCGGGGCTCTATTGATTATATAGTGAATATGCATTAAATCTTTGAAAATCTTCTTTTCTGCTCCTAGGTTTTAAATAAACTAACTAAGTACAAAGTTATGATGAGCAAGAGTGCCTCTACCAAAATTGTGAATTTTATTGCCCCAGGGTCAGTGGTTCTGGTGTTAGGGCGGGGCTCTATTGATTATATAGTGAAAATGCATTAAATCTTTGAAAATCTTCTTCTCTGCTCCTAGGTTTTAAATAAACTAACTAAGTACATAGTTACGATGAGCAAGAGTGTCTCTTCCAAAATTGTGAATGCCTTAGCATCTAGCTTAAAACATGAAACAAATTCAATCATTTGAAAGTTGTTGCATGATGCTCAGGTGACCTATAAGGCCCGTGGGCCTCTTGTATTAGCTAGTAGAAGATGTGATAAGGACAGTCCAGACTTGGCGATACGAGTCATCATCATTTTCGAAATAACTTTATTTTCCACTAAGCATATTAGTGATGAATTGTTTTTCTGCATTTTCTCATGATACTGAATAATACTGATGTATGAGTCAAGTGAAAAACTGTGTTGTAGAAGGAGGTCCTCTGAGAAGGCCTGAGAATTTACAAGTTGACGAAGAGATCTTGCATCAGATGTTGCATCATGTGCACAGTAGTATGTTTGAAGGAGACTTTTAACCAAATCAGTCTGCTTGTAGGAGGAGAGTCCAGGCACACTTTTCCTAAATAGTGGAAGAGTATCGACAAATCCTTGAATAATTTTCCCAGCATCATCCTGTAGTTTGTTTCCTACCAATGCACGGCAAAAGACATTTGCATCAAATCTAGCATTATGAGCCATCAACACTACTGGCTTGTGAATTGAAGACAACCATTGTAAAAAGTTCCCAAGTCCTTCACATGGGGGTGCTGCTTGAATTGGTTGACCTTCTTTATACATCTGGTTCCCAGCAACAGTAAGACCAGTCAGAGCAATAGCACTCGTCGAAATTCGTTTGGAAGGTAGAAGATACTCGCTGAAACTGCATTCGTCTGTGTATGTTGCCCCAATTTGAGTAATTTCACAATCTTGACCTGTGAAATACAATGAGATAAAAAATATTTTACACATCAAACTATTGATATGCCATGCATATTTTTAAATTTGCTTTGAGAAAATTAATTCAAAAATCAAATTAAGATTCTATTATTTCTAAAACCTTCAAACGCAATATTTTTATTACAAAACGTACCAAGTCCAGTAGTTTCCAAATCAAATGCCACATAAGCATAATCCATTCCAGGTTTTATCACTTTGCAGGTTGGTTCAGTTATAGGTGGTGGTATTTCACAGACATCCTCACTGCATATATTGTTATTCATGTCTACACCAGTTTCATAAGATACTCCTTCTCTCACTTCGCATGTTTTCTGATGTTTACTTTGTTGCTCCTTTTTCTCTCTCCTTCTCTTTTTGAACTCAACTGTGCTTTCTCTTTCTCTTGCCTTCTCTCTCTGTTGGTCATAATCCTTTGAAATCTTTTTGGTAATTTCTCCAGGAGATAACATCACAGATTGACACACCTGCAATTAATATATACATATTCAATGGAATTTTCAAGAAAAAAAACAAATGCGAATGTCATGTAATTGTGGATCTATTTTAATTCATTTTAAAATACTTACTTCAGAAACGTATCCATAACCCAAGTTTTTTTGGGCAATGGCGGCTGCAACTCGATAGTCATTGCTCTGTGACCCAGAGTAGAAGTTGGATTTAGGAGCCTTGCTGGATACTGTATTGTTCAGACTCTCGTTAGGCTGAGAACTACCTAAATGGGTTAACTTTTAAGCTTCACTTGCGTATTTGTTCAGCAAATCCATAACGGATGTCTTTAAATTTTCATCACAAAGGTACCTGCTGTAGGGAAGGTTTTTGGGTTTGTACTTTAGTGGGTTCTGCAAATATCCACACCATGAACCACAATAAGAATGGTCTCCAAATACATGTTTACCCAGTGCCAATAAATTTTTCTTCATTTCATCCGCATCTTCCTGATGTTGTGATACACAGTATCGAAAACATTTCGATAAGTGTGAAATTGTTTTTGGTGTGAGCTCCTTGAAATTCTTTGCTTTCCTGAGATCATATAGTTTATTGGTAAAGTCCTTGAGCAGGTGATTTCTGTCACATTGCTTTTATAGATCAGGCTTCACTTCTGCACGGGCTCTGGAAATCGTTGTTGAGTCGTTGTCCATTATAATTGTTCCAACACTTACATCGTTTCTTTCCAGATTTTTCAACATGGAAATACACATATCTGCTTCAATAGCCTTTGAACTACCTTCCCAGTTCTTTCTACAACCATGGTCTTCCGCACTGCATCCCTTCTTTGTTGCAAGGTCACACTTTCGGCAGTATTTATTCCTAGTTGAAAACGCAATGCATTTCCCAGTTTTCTTTCCAATGAAAGAAGCATGACCTGAAAAATAAATAAAAATAAAAATTGACCATCAAATTCTATTAACCCTAAGAATAACAGAGAAAAAATATGTCTGATTCAATTAATTACTACTTCATTTTTTTTAACAAGTGAAAATGCTAGAAAACTTTATAAACATACTCAGATATTCTATACTACTTAAAAAAAACCACATGTATATGTTTACATTTTTTTTAAACAAATCCTTTTCCTCATGAACTCAAATAATGAACATGAATACCTCATGACTTAAAAAATTTAATGAAATCAATTTTAAATTATAATTCAAAATCATATAATCTGTAATTTGTCATCAGATAAATAATATAAACACAATAAATTAGTCTATAATATTTGAAAAGTCATGAGGTACATGAACTACAATACTTCATGTTTGCACATATTTATAATGAAGCATGAACACACTTCATTTAATATACAATTATAGCCTTTTGATGAGGTCAATTCCTCAATATATAGACCTTAGAGAAAGCATATCGACCGAGTACAAAGTGCGAGGTCGATATGCTTTCTCTTAAGTTCTATATATCGAGGGATTGTACCAAATCAAAAGGCTATAATTGTATAATAAAATGCTTTCTTTGGTTATTAGTACATGATTTAATGTTGCAGATATTGCAGAAAAAAAATTACACCGCTTACGCGGGTTATGTATTTTTTCTGCAAGAGCTGCGACATTAATTCCCATACATTATTTTTCTTGTGTATTAAAGTGTTCATTGGAAAAATACTCTCTTTAATGAATTAAAAATATTTAACTGCCAACAAAAATTTCCTTTGATTATGCTTGCTAATTGTAGGGGGTATATAATATATTTATCATTTTAACAGCAACTTGATCCGAAGAGCTGTATCACATTTCATTAACAGGTGCTTCAAGTCTTGTTAACTCTGATCATTTGCCCCTGTCAATTTGACTTGATACGACTCTTCTGATTACGTTACTTTTATAATAATAAATATTCATCCAGAAACAGATTACTGTATACAGGGTTATTTTCGGCCCGTCTTATTTTCACCCTTTCACACTTACAAACAATTTTGCCCCATTTTAAATTCGCCCAATCATAGTTTTATTTAAGAAATTAGACTGTATTCTTTGAATTCGCCCCGTTTTAAATTCGCCCAAATGAGAGGAGGGCGAAAGGGACGAAAATAAAATGGGGGCAAAAATTTCTCTGTATACAGTATTATATTTCATAGAGTGAAATTATAAATATGAAGTTCTTTATTTTGCAAAAAATTACCAGAAAGACTACTGTAAGATTTCCCTGATCCCCGTTTTTGCCAGCCACCATCAAATGATGCAGATACAGGAGATTCTCTAAAATACAAAAAATAATGTAATATAAGGTAGACAGTGTACAAATCTATATCTTGTCAGTGTAAAAGAAACTTCTTTTTTTCTACAACTGTTTATTACATGTAAAGAAAAAGCTTTCTTCCATTATGTTCTAATTCGTTTCACTCAAACGAACATAAATTATTTACAATAATAACAACACACTTGTTTAGGAAGAGAAGCGCTAATCTGCCATTTATTACACGTACAATATACATAATAATTCCGTGAATCTCATCACTTCTTTCTGAAATAGAGAAAATACACATTAGACTTATGACTATATACAGAAAACCGTATACATTAACTTAAACAGTTCTTGTCATACCCTGAAAATTAAATCCTAACTTACACTAAGGGTGGGTGGGGGGGGGGTGTAACGTTGGCGAAGAAAAGCCTTCGAATGAGTAAATTTCGTGCTTAACTTGAATACCTGTTCGACAGGTATTGTTAAAAATAGAAACCAATGGCTATCGACTTTTAATATAGGACCATACAAATAACACGTGTTCTAGTACATACGATAAATAAATTTATTTACATGATATCTGAATAAGTATACATTTCCCTTTATATGAATTTATTAAAATTATTTTTTTTTGTCTTACTCTGTCAATTCTCTTTCTCTAACAGCAGCATCAGAACAACTGGAATGAGCAATTTCCTCAACAGCCTGTCCTATTTCCCTCTCTCTTTTCTTGAGTGTTGTTTTGGAACAAGGGGGTATGTTCAGTGTAGACAATAGGTTGGCTACTTTCCTTTCTCCTATACCACTGTGAAGCATACCTGAATTGCAAAAACAAGTATGAACAAGAAACATATATTGACGCAAGCGTCAAAAATCGGCCGCAAACCAATTAATTGTTCCATTGATAAAGTAATAAGAAAATAAAATTTGCGTGACCTGTTTTTAAAATTTCTTATATTTATCTATTAAAATATCCTCGTGACATGAAACACTTGCATGCGACATTGCCGATTTTTTTCATGCATAATGCATGTACAATATTATATGTATAAGCAAACTGTCCATAGACCTAGGCGTCGAACCGTTCTGGTGGAAGTTTGATGCTAAAGTAGTTTTTACATAAAAGTACAGAACTAAAATTTAAACTAAGCTTTAGTTTTACTTTAATAAAAACGCAACAAATATGAAATATGTGGGGCTCCTCGCTCTTTCTTAGAGATTATTAACTTCCCCCAACTCCCTCTAGATCCACCACAACATTTCTTCTCTTTCTGTTTTGGTGTTGAGATGTGGCGGTAAAAAGCATGGCACATTGTAAAACGCGCTTTATCCTAGTTTCTTGGACCAAAATGTTTTAAGATTCTGTGCTTTTAAGAAATAAATATTTCATTAAATTTTTGATAATTTTCCATAGAAAATGTATAAATATACACGTCATTTCAAAATAAATACAACAAATCCCGTTTAGGCTATTTAAAAAGAGAAACTAAAATTGTTGATTTACAACGCGGTCTTTGTTTTAGACTATGCCTACATATAACTTCGCCGCACTTCAATCATGTCGGAGTATGTCTATCAGGATTGGATGAAACACTTACCCCTATTATTTATATCATTTTAATTTTATGATTATTGTGCTTTTTGTTAAACATTTAAAAATATCTTTGTTTAATATTCTATAATATGAACGTTAAATATTTTTATTGAAATTGTTCAAACTCCGCAGAAACGCAGGTCGACTTCATACTTTCATATCAATTAACCGACCGCCTCCTGGCGGCCGGTAAAAAAGATTCTTGAGTACTTTTATAAAACATTTGCCATTAATGGTATTTAAAATATATGATTTCATGATGTGTCAAACTTACATCTACATTGATATTTTTTTTTTTATATTTCTTGAACAATATTGTTATATATTATACTGCACCTAAAGCTAACTTAGTGTTCACATCCCACGTTTTTCTTCCCCACGGCGATTCCTTTGGCGACCTATGTCTTTTGGCCGTTGGCACAACTGTCATTCCATCACACAGTTGACATCTGATAGTCAATAAGCTGCCTAAACCATAACGTATCTCATGCACTATATTTGTAATGTTTAAAGGTATAGATGAATGGCACACTGCACATCCTTCACAGAGTTTGTCCACAAGAAACCCCAACTCTACAATTCGCCTACCCTGCCTCCAATTTGAATTTGTCTCTGTTTCATAGTCATAATCCACCTCCTCTCCTTCCAGTTCATCACTGCATAAATTGTTACTATTTTCTGTACTATTATTTTGTGACATACTAGTATTTCCATCATCGTTTTCTAATAATGACACTGGCTCACTGACATACTCACACTGACTTGCAGGTCTGAAAGAATAAGAATGGTCATTCACAATCTTCCTAACATTGTTTTCTATAAAGCAGTCGATTCTTCTTTTCTTTGATTCTGATATATATCTACCTGTTGAAACAGAACGGTATCGCTTCATCGTTTAACTGTATAGATATGAAACTTCAATCCCGAATGTTTCAGCTGTTTTTAACCGGAAACAAACATTTTTACTCTCCGCAACGCTGAAGATTTCGAATCACGGGACATCACTCTCGATTGAAACAATTCATGAACGATAACTCTAAATCATGTGTACAAAAGAGAAAATGCAAGTCCGGAATTTCTAAACCCGGAATGCTTCGTTGCCAAGGTCCTTAATGCGTTTCTTACAAGCTAGAGTGTTTTTATTAGCAGAATCTTGTGATACGGCTACTATTAGACAACGGCACCGGTTACTATTTGAATAGGTTTGTTTTCAAATTTCATAAATTAAAATCACATCCTCAATTTACATATTTATGCAATTAATATAGTTCCTTAAGAAAACTATATATACACCTTACATTCTTTCTTAATGATTGACTTGTCATGTATGTTACTTTCCATCATATAATGACAAATTAATCGTATATTTATATGTATGTTGTAAATAGTAGAGTTTGTACATATGTATGACATGTACATGTACATGTACCCCTGTACACATTGGCTTTGGAACAGGGGGAGGCTAAGCCTTCACACATTTTTTGCGAAGACACAGACATATACTGACACGCAAAAGAAACGCAACTAGCAGTAATTTACAAATGTTTGTTTTTTATCTTTTGATTTTCAAAAATGAATAAAGTAAGGCTCAATTCACTTTTCAGAACATCGGAGATTTGATAAAAATGTTAAATATTTATCTGTTTACTTTACTAAGTAAAATATGACTGTTAAAACACCCCCCTCTCAGCCATTCAAGTTAAACGTGCAAGACTGCCCTAAACAACATTTGCAGCTTAATTTCTACGATACAGTAGGTTCATTGATATCGAGATCTCAGCGAAGGAATTATTCTTTGATATTTTTAAATGCCCGTTTTCAGATAATTAGGTCGAATTTTCTCTAACTTAGAGCAGTGTAGCCATCCTTGGACTTCCGGTACAAGGACTGTCCTTAATGAATATGATACGTAAGACCCTGTTCAGGCGTAATGTTGTGAATTTTTGCATCAGCAACTCTCCATCACCTTTACATTGAAATTTTCCAGCTAGAGCAATGGAAATGCCTACATAAGCTATTTTCAAGTAGCCTTAGCATTGTTTCGGGAATCGAAAGTGGATTTTATTTTTTGAAATATTGCTGCATTACTTATGATGAACAGTAAAAAACCCTTAAAACTCCATAATATTGCCAAATGTTTTTTTAACTTGCAATTTTTGATTTCTGTTAAGCAGACTAAAACTTGACTTCTGGTTATGGTATGGAAATCGTTCAACCGTTAATTTACTGATGTTTCCCAAATTGAAGATATTCATAATTTTAAAATACAAAATTCTTTACTTTACATATTTTTTCCCCTAAAAAGGGTGTTGCGTTTCTTTTGCGTGTCAGTATAATATAGGCACTGAAAACTTGGGCTAATCTTTTTTTTATTGGACCAGGTGTAGCCCCCCCCCCATCTTTCAAATTGCTTCCGACGTCTATGACATATGCACACACACACCCACACCTGTTCTGTGTAAGCCATTAAATCATGTGACCACCCAATTTATTATATTCCAGCTATGTTTTTTTGCCAGATTGGTTAAATTTACGATTTGGAATTTTAAACCAGAAGTCTCTGTCGAGACTGAAGCTCTACTGATTTGTACTTATAGCAAAGGAAGAGAAAAGTACTTAAGCAGTTGGAAATTTCTATTTTTAGTAACAACAGCAACACTGCTCATCGAAATCAAAAACCCATACACAGAATTATGTATCTTAGTGTATTCTACTTTTGTGCCAAGTTATATTGAAATCAGATCAACACTGTAGAAGTAGCATTTTGAAAGAATTTCACTAGAAATTTCTATTTTTAGTAACCATGGCAACACCCTTCATCGAAATCAAAAACCAATAAACACAATTATGTATCTTAGTTTAGTCTACTTTGAAAAATTGTTTACAGACAGACAGACGGACAGACAGACAGACGGAGGACGACGGACGCATTACTATCGCATAAGCTCTTCTGGTCTCTGACCAGTAGAGCTAAAAATCATAATTATCGATACACAAACCACGAGAGATTATTTGTTTCAAATATTTACGCAACCCACCTCTACAAATCCAAACATAAACCTACAAATTAGCAATCTCTATATCTGATTTAAAAAAAATATGAATTGAAAAATGAATAAAGCTCACATAAAGTTATAAAGTTTTGCTGGAAGAGAAAAGTACTTAAGCAGTTGGAAATTTCTATTTTTAGTAACAACAGCAACACTGCTCATCGAAATCAAAAACCCATACACAGAATTATGTATCTTAGTGTATTCTACTTTTGTGCCAAGTTATATTGAAATCAGATCAACACTGTAGAAGAAGCATTTTGAAAGAATTTCACTAGAAATTTCTATTTTTAGTAACCATGGCAACACCCTTCATCGAAATCAAAAACCAATAAACACAATTATGTATCTTAGTTTAGTCTACTTGTGTGCCAAGTTATATTGAAATCAAACCAAAACTGTAGGAGAAGTAGCATTTTGAAAGAATTTCACAGAAATTTCTATTTTTGGTAACCACGGCATCACCGTTCATCGAAATCAAAAACCGATACACAGAATTATGTATCTTAGTGTAGTCTACTTCTGAAATCAGACCAAAACTGTAGGAGGAGTAGTATTTTGAATGATTCTCACAGAAATTTCTATTTCTAGTAACCACGGCAACACCGTTCATCGATTTCAAAAACCAATACACAGAATCATGTATCTTAGTGTAGTCTACTTGTGTGCCAAGTTATATTGAAATCAAACCAAAACTGTAGGAGGAGTAGCATTTTGAATGATTTTTACAGAAATTTCTATTTTTAGTGACCACGGCAACACCGTTCATCGAAATCAAAAACCGATACACAGAATTATGTATCTTAGTGTATTCTACTTCTGTGCCAAGTTATATTGAAATCAGACCAAATCTGTAGGAGGAGTAGCATTTTGAATTATTTTCACAGAAATTTCTATTTTTATTAACCACGGCAACATCGTTCATCGAAATCAAAAATCGATACACAGAATTATGTATGTTAGTGTAGTCTACTTGTGTGCCAAGTTATATTGAAATCAAACCAAACTGTAGGAGGAGTAGCATTTTGAATGATTTTCACAGAAATTTTTATTTTTAGTAACAACAGCAACACTGCTCATCGAAATCAAAAACCGATACACAGAATTATGTATCTTAGTGTAGTCTACTTGTGTGCCAAGTTATATTGAAATCAAACCAAAACTGTAGGAGGAGTAGCATTTTGAAAAATTGTTTACAGACAGACAGACGGACAGACAGACAGACGGAGGACGACGGACGCATTACTATCGCATAAGCTCTTCTGGTCTCTGACCAGTAGAGCTAAAAATCATAATTATCGATACACAAACCAAGAGAGATTATTTGTTTCAAATATTTACGCAACCCACCTCTACAAATCCAAACATAAACCTACAAATTAGCAATCTCTATATCTGATTTAAAAAAAATATGAATTGAAAAATGAATAAAGCTCACATAAAGTTATAAAGTTTTGCTGTCCAACGTCGATATTTACTCAGGTACAAATTTTAATGAAAATATATTAGTCAATTTACAAGAAATTCGACAGTAAAAAGAAGTGGAAAACATTAATATAAAAACCACGTTTTATTTTCGTGGCGGGGGGGGGGGGGGGGGGGGGCTTGTCTTTCTTACCTATATATATAATTTAAAGAACTCTTAAAAGCCTAATGGGGAGAGGGGGGGTGATGTTTTGAATATTGCATGTTAGTCGTTCAACGAACCAATGCATCACCGTACTTCGAAAAAGAAATATGGAATTAGAAATATTTGACCAAGTTTATGCACTGTACTATATAACTTTACTAGATATTATACATGTTTAAGTATACATGTAGGCTACAAAAATCCCCAAAAACTCTAACTTAAGAAAAGTTTTAAAGAAATGATTGTATAAATTGATTGTAAATATATATTATATGCTATTTCAAATTGATTTACGGGTCATTTCGTGAAGCTTTCTTTTTATTTGAGTAGCAATCCTTTTCGAAGATCAGCTCTACTTTGCAAAAATACGATACATTCGAGTTACAGACGCCCCCCACCCCACCCCCCTCCCCTCCACATTTTGTTCCAAGCATAACCTTTACTTTCTAAAATGTTCATTGAAAGGCCTGTTGACTTTATTCCAAGCATAACTTTTACTATATTGAAAATTTTCATTGAAGCCCCCCTTTTTTATTGCAGCATAGTCAATCAGGGGTAGGTGGTTGCGCGTGAGAAAAAATGTTACTGATGTTTGACAATTTTCCTTTTTTCCATGTCAGCCTTTTTAAAAATAGATTTGAATTTTTCTACCCACCCCCCCCCCATTTCAAAATCGAAGTTACACCATTGAGTTAAGATGGTAAAAGTCAACTGCATACTGTATATAGACATCTTATTTCACAGGCAATTTGGGATATTAAAATGTAGATTTTAGACATTTGCTGCCATAAGTTTGTTTCATATCTCTGTAAATAAGGAAAATTTTCAAATAGCAGCCGGTGCGATGTTTTCAGTTATTAACCGGTGCAATATTTGCTAAGACCCTGATAGCAACCGTAACTTTAAAAAATCGTGTTTTATCCAAAAATCTCTTTTAAAATTCACTTTTCAATTTTTTAAAATTATTTCTAAGTATTATTATAGATTATAGATTGACGCATCTTTAAATACCAAAATACCCACAATCTTAATAATAGATGATTTACAAAAGCATGAAAACTGGGTATTTATTGACTTGAGATTTGGTTCAGGCTTCGGAAATTTTACTATTACTAAATAATTAGAGGGCTATTCTGCAAATTACACATGACAACATCTATAGAAATATCTTACTTGTTCCGTGCACCCGGACTTTTCAGAGACTATCTTGATTTGGGGTCTTAATTTCACTGTTTTACAACTTGTTCTAAGAGTTTTCAACATATTTATTTCTGCTAGCAGCCGTAAAATTTTCGAATAGCAACAATGAACGCAGTTTTCTTCTGATAGCAGCCGTTTAGGTACTACACCGTGTAAAAGGAAGGAACTTCTCCAAAGCAGTTCAGATAGTGAAAGTGAATCGGAAAATAGAAAGAGAAAGAAGAAAAATAGGGTTGTAGAAAATTCAAAGAGGAAGAAAACGGTCACTGATATAATCCAGAACAGAGTTGTGAATGAACCTAAATTAAGGTGCTACGACGAAATTCCTGTCGAAAAAGAAATTGAAGTTGAAAGCGTAAATGAACAATCAATACAAGAAAATGTGACAGGTATGAAAACTATTGAAAGGAGTCTAGAAAGTGGATGCAGTGTTAACAAATCAACAGTAGGTAATAAAGATCTTGTAGAGGAAATACATGATGATATGGGTGGAGATCAGAGTGACATTGAAGATGAAACTGCAGCACATGAGTTATCCGTTCGAAAGAGAAATAAAAAGGCCGATCCATCCAATTGGAACCGTAATAAGCAGAAAAAATTGAGAATGAAAGGTATGGCGTATAAAGAGCTGTCTAAAAGCGGTGGCAAGAACGAATTTTCCATTGAACGAGAAGAAAGATTGATGAAGGAAAGGACATGCAAGGACAAATGGAACATTAGCGAAGATGAAATGAGAACTTTTGAACAGTTTTGGGGCAATATGGATTGGAACCAGAAAAGGGCTTATGTTTTGTCACTTGTAGACGTACTAGATGTCAAAGAGAGAAAACAAGGCAAAGACGTCAGCAGACGAGGTCGATCGTTTGGATACCACCTTAAAAAGAATGGTGAAAGGGTTCCCGTATTCAAAGACCATGTTCCTAAATACTATTGGTATAGGTGAACTAACTGTGTATTCCTGGATTGATCACACAGAAAATGGAATCCCTCGGAAACCTACAGAACGTCAAAAGGCAGCTCATGATCCAGCAAAAAGGGAATCCGCGTTAGAATTCTTGCAAAGTTTGCCCAAAATGCCCTCCCATTATTGCCGTTCAACATCAACAAAGGAGTATTTGGAACCTACGTTCAATTCATTTGCAGAACTGTATAGAGAATACTAGATATATTATGGTCAAAATAACAAAACAACAGGTGTCGAGCCCACTGTTCGTCTCAATCTTTGAAAGCGCAAATCTCTCCTTATTTCAGCCAAAGAAGGATCAATGTGACGTATGCTGTGGCCATGAGACTAGTAATGTATCCGAGGAGGACTACGCACACCATGTCAATATGAAAGGAGCTGCGAGAAACGCGAAAGCATCGGACAAAGAAAGGTCTTTGACCGAGAAGAAATTGAAAGTTCTTACATTTGATCTTCAAGCACTGCTCCTGTCTCCATTACTCAAGGCCAGCTCAATGTACTATAAGACAAATTAGGGTGCCATAATTTTACAATTTATGACTTATGTACGAAGGATGTCACTTGCTACTTCTGGCACGATGCTGAAGGAGAATTAACGGCAAATATCTTTGCATCTTGCATTGTAGATTACATAGGGCAACTTGATTCAATTGAAGAAGTTGTACTATACAGCGATGGTTGTACATACCAGAACAGAAATGCTGTACTTGCCAATGCTTTGCTACAAGTTGCGTGTGACAAAAACATCCTGATTGTTCAAAAAATCTTAGAAAAGGGACATACACAGATGGAAGTTGATAGTGTGCACAGTGTTATCGAGCGAAAAATTAAGAACAAGCCCATTTACAGCCCACAAAGCTATGTTGATGCCATGAGAGAATGCCGCCCTTCTCAACCGTACAACGTGAGGTACTTGTCCCATGAATTCTTCAAGGACTATTCATCTCTAAATTACTACCTATCTAAAGCCTGGCATTAAACCTTGTGACCACACAGTGACAAACCTCAGAGTTCTGCAATATCATCCACTGGGCTCAATCTCATACAAACTTCACCATGATGATGAGCAGCAGTTCACTGAACTTCCAAGACGGGGAAAACCAAAGAAGCCCGTAAAAAGAATGGCTGTACCTAAACTCTATAATAAACAAATTCACATCAAACCTGCGAAGTCTACTCACCTCCAGGAGCTAAAGAAAGTCATTCCAGTGGATTTTCATGCGTTTTACTAATCTTTGTCCCATTGAACAATTTACAATGCATTAGAGACTAGTCATTTCATCACAATTTTAGCGGTACATGTGCATTTTTAAAATTACACTCTGAATTTCGTATTGTTTTAGTTTTGTAATCCTCACACAAGGAAAATTTTCAGAAACAGTGCCTGTGGATAATAGATTCATTTCTGTTAGAACTAAGTAGAACATTAGTTGATCATTTACCTAATTAATGTTTATGCAAGTTATAGTTTCATTGTTTATGTTCTTGCTACATGTAGTTTTTGTTATTTGCAGAAGTACTGACAAGTTGCAGTTTACATGTTTTATTTACTTTCAATGAATTTACTTATTGAAACAAAAATAAAAATTCTTGCAAGTAGTATGAATTGTTTATATCCGGTTAACTGATCCTCTGATACAACGCATAACATTGCAGTTCTACTCTGTTTTTTTAAACCTCTGTTCATTGCAATACACTGATAAAATGTGTTCATTGCAATACACTGAAAAAATGTTTACATCTGACAAAATCAAAAAGTCGTAAGTCGCTATTTATTACCAAAACTCAGAAACAAAATGTCGTATGTCCGTCTGGCCTCTTGTCAAACCCAATATCATCAAATGTTGCTCAAAATATCATGAAAGACTCCAATGTAAATTGTTTTCCCTTATGCATGTCGTTCTGCTTTAGGAATAAAGATGTTTTTGTCTCTCCTGAAAAGTTGGGATTTTTGACTTAAAACAATTTGATATTACAGCGACGATTTATTTCTTTATTCCGTCTTTGCTTTTTTCCTCTTTTCCCTTTCTCTCTCTTTGAATTTTTCATCAACCCTTTTTTCTTTATGATTTTTTTTTCTTTTTAGGTCACTCAGGTGACCTATTGCTATCCGTTTTCGTCCGTCGTTCGTCGTGTGTCGTGTATCGTGTGTTAACATTTGAACATTTTCAGCTTCTTCTCTGAAACCACCAAACCAATTTCAACCAAATTTGGTATACAGCATCTATGGGTGAAGGGGAACAAAAATTGTGAATTTCATGGTCCCGACCCCCCCTGGGGCCTGAGGGGTGGGGCCAAAACCACTAAAATTAGTGCAATCTTTAAAAATCTTCTTCTTTACTCCTGGACATCAAGCAGGCTAACTGTTGACATGAATGTAATAAGCATTGAGTCCTCTACCAAAATTGTCAAGTTTTTGGTATCCAATGAAAGGTCTTTGTACGAGAATTTCATATGTGAAATGTGAAAGCCCTAGCCCTGACCGTTCAAAAGTTATGGTAAAGGTTCACGTTTTTCATAAGGTCATATAGAATGCATATGTGAAAGTCAAAGTTTTTACCATTTAAAAGATATGAAGATTAAGACCAAAGTAAAAATTTCTAACGTTTGTGCAAAAGTGGGTCAAACTCCAAGGTCAAATTTGGTGGTACCCATAAGAAAGGTCTTGTCACAAGGAATCCACATGTGAAATATAAGTCATTGCTCCATTAAATTATGGGCAAGTTTAAAAGTTTTTGGGACGGACTGCCAGACGAATGAGATTTAATGTCCCTCGTTTTCGCGAAAGCGGGAGACAATTATCGAACACTTAAGTATGTTAATGTACATGGTTGTTTATGGCACTAGAAGGCTTAGAACAAATATTTCCAGTTTTAGCTTGATTTACTGAAGATTTACTGAAGAATACGTATGCCAAAGAGATTTTTATGCTTAAATTTCATACTTAAATTTTTCATGTTATGAGTGTCTTCATTACTCAGGTGTCGTTGTTTTGTAGGCCCAAATATGCCACACAAAAAAAGAAAAAGACCAAGGAGTACCACACTTGGCAGCATGCCTTCCTCTGATACTCCGAATACAACAAAAGGTCGGAAGCAGACAGCATCAGCCTCATGATCTGATAATGCCGAGCAGGTAAACAATATGCGATTCAGCTAGCCCTGCCGAAAATCACACAACCAGTACTTTCGGCAATGAAGAATAAAAGCGAGAAGTACACAGATCAAGCTACAGTGGTTTCTCAGGAACTACCAAGAACGTCCACGGAACGTTTCCCAGGCTACCAAAATTGATTGTAAGAATTTTTTGATAATACCTGTGGGATTGACACAAAAACAAAAGCAAAATTTGGGCAAATGAATTTGTAAAGTTTGGATCGTTACTCAATCCATTTTTAAAAAACGTAACATTTTATATAAAAGAAAAATATGAAGGGCTTGCTTTTAAGGAAAAGGGTCCATGCAAAATTGAATCCATCTCACAGTGGATGGAAGCCTTTAACATATTTGTCAACATTTTTCTGTGAGAAACATGGAAACGAGTTAACAAAATTCATAAAATATGCCACCATTGTCCAAAAGCTGGCTGACCAATCAACTACGTTGGAAGCCATCTATTATGATACTACTTTTAGACAATGCAGAAAATTCTCTTAGGGAACTTCAATGGGTCGCGTTAACCTAAAATTGTATTTGGCGGCCTTTTTAAGATTAATGAAAAACTTTGTCTGCAACTGCTGTTTGTTTTGAAGTTAAGGTCAAGCCTTCATGATACATGTATTTGCATTCATTGAAGACTGGCATTTTATATAACACAAACACAAACTTCATTATTGTTTAATATATACATTCAATGTTAGGTTGTTCTTAACTGCCAGTGCCTAATGTAAATATACAAGGATATTATTTACAGGTTTTTGGATATTCAGGAATTATGTTGAAAATTTTAAGAATACAGTTGCTGTTGCTTATTTCTTCATATATTTTTTAATAATTCCATAAGCTGCATCCTTGTAATTCCACCCCATGGCGGGGCCCTTGCTGACTGGTCAGTTTTCTAGGAGCAGAGAAGAAGATTTTCAAAGAATTCATGTATTTTCATTATATCATCAATAGAGCCCCGCCCTAACACCCGAACCCTGACCCTGGGGCCATAAAATTTAAAATTTTGGTAGAGGCACTCTTGCACATCATAACTATGTACTTAGTTAGTTTATTTAATTCCCAGGAGCAGAGAAGAAGATTTTCATATATTATCACTATATAATCAATAGAGTCCCGCCCTAACACCAGAACCCCTGACCCAGGGGCCATAAACTTCAAAATTTTGGTAGAGGCAGTCTTGCTCATCATAACTTTGCACTTAGTTAGTTTATTTAATACCCAGGAGCAGAGAAAAAGATTTTCAAAAACCGAATTCATGAATTTTCACTATATAATCTATAGAGCCCCGCCCTAACACCAGAAGCCCTGTCCCTGGGGCCATAAAATTCACAATTTTGGTAGATGCACTCTTGCTCATCATAACTATGCACTTAGTTTATTTAATACCCAGGAGCAGAGAAGATTTTCAAAGAAATACTGCATTTTCACTATATACTTATTTAGCCCCGCCCTAGCACTAGAACCCCTGACCCTGGGGCCATGAATTTCACAATTTTGGTAGAGGACTCAATGCTGATTACAATAATGCAAACAGTTTGACTGCTTGATGTCCAGGAGTAAAGAAGATTTTTAAAGATTGCATTTATTTTAGTGGTTTTTGCCCCACCCCTCTGGCCCCAGGGGGGCAGGAACCATGAAATTCACAATTTTTGTTCCCCTTCACCCATAGATGCTTTGTGTCAAATTTGGTTGAAATTGGTTCAGTGGTTGCAGAGAAGAAGCTGAAAATGTTCAAATGTTAACGGACAACGCACGACGCACACCGCACGACGACGGACGAAAACAGATAGCAATAGGTCACCTGAGTTTACTCAGGTGACCTAAAAAAACATCACCTACATTTGTGTGAAGATAATGAAATACTAGTTATCAAGAAAATATTTCATTCACGCTCATTACAGATGGAGCCCCAGTTTTAATCTAATTGGCCTATTTATTCAATTATTAATGAAGTTCAAAAGTAAAATAAAAACAATTATAAAAGTAAGTCAATTAAAAGTTAATCAACCTGATCATTTGCTGACACATCTATAAGACGCAGTTGATAATTCTAGCTTATCTGCATATTTATTTACACAGACAACTTTCGTCTACGTTTATTATATAAATATTACACTTTCTTCGCTTGAAAAAGAACTAAAATTAACAACTAAAATGGACGATTTACCTTGAGAATGAAGAGTTGAGAAGAAAGTTGAAAACAACTCAACGGAAAATGCAAAGGCTGCAAAGAAAAAAGACATAGAACCACAACACCAAGGAGAAAAACAAATGCACAACTGGGTAATTGTTTTTCACAAAGTGTCCAGGAATTCTTAGTTCGCAGGCAGCTACTGATGTCAAATGTAATATCTGCCGAAACTGCTCAAAGGACAAGTTCAAAAAGCAGGCATTTTAAGAGAAAAATGTATGAAACTGTTGTAGGACACTTTTTCCATCAATACAGATGTGTAACATAGTTCAGCCGATCAGCAAATGTAAACAGAAATTTGCCATCTAAAATAATCAAAGATGAATCAACACCAAAAAAAAAAACAAGCTAATTCAGAGAATTCGTGTCCCCCGCTTAGGGAAAAAGTCGGCTCCTCCTGACTGAATTTGTAGAATAATTAAATGTATACATGTATACTGAAGCAAATAAAATGCATGTATGTCAATATGCATATAAAGATTTGATTGTTTATTCTTTGTTATGTCACTTATGTGTATAGATTTTTTTATATGGCATGTTTATCACACTGTAATGATGATTTTATAACCTCGTAAATTTTTCCTTTCACATGCTGAATACTATCATTTAGTAAAAAATAAAGTATTTTAAAAGAATAGGAAAGAAAGGATCAACCGAGATTCGATCCCGGGACCTCTCACATTTGAAGCGAGAGACATAACCACTAGACTACGGAATCGCTTTACATACTGTGAAGTATATGCAGAAGTGAAGTCACATACATGTATATATTCATGTTTTCATGTTCGGTATTATCAAAATTTTACACAATCCATGGTGTTTGATTTATTTAGCCTTTATTAAACAGTTCTAATAGATGTAACTAGGGCTAATTGTAACGGGGACCGTTACAGATGTTCCCCAAACGCTCCCCATGTCCCTTTTCGTGCCATAGCTTTTCCTGTAAGACCTTTTATAAATATACGAAGTATTTAAGGATTTCATTGAAAGATATAAAAGTTACAATGATATCAACTATATGTCGTTTAACGTTTTGCATGGGCGCACACGTACATGTACATGCATATGCAAGATGATCATGGCATGTTGGTTAAGCGATTAACACATCTTTCTATCCCGCGAATAATAGAAAAAATACAGATATAAAGTTACCACATTTCAAGTATATATCATTTTTTGAAATACCTATTCACTTTTAAATTCTATACTGATTTTAACCTCGGGCTCAAAGTTGGTTTTATTCCGACGACAAGGCAGTGTTAAAGTCGACTAAGGATATCCCGCCGATGGCTAACCAATCAAAATGAACTTAGTCAATATAAGTTCCATGCATAGAAAAGGGATTTTCCTTTAATCTGTTCAGATTTTTATATATATATATATCTCCTCTCTGGTCATTTTGACAACTCTGGTACCTGTGCCTAGTAAATTTTATATACTATGTAAATAAATATATACATGAAAAGGTTTTTGACCGGAACTATTTATTTTTTCCAATGCATAGGAGGCTGGGGATTGCGTAATTCTAAAAAAAAATCAATTAAATTTCAAAGGTTAAATAAACAAAGGATGCTTGGTATTAAAATATTGTTTCAAATCAGTAGAATTGAATGCTAAGAACGACATCCGAATAAATACATGTAAACAAAAGAGGCTTATATACCAATTTTAATTTCAAACACGACAGGATTTGTAATTAATTAAATTAATAATTTCAATATACTTTGGAAACTCATATCAAATATTTTAATACTCTTTCCTCAAGCTCTTTTCAGCAGTTTCCCTGAGATGTTATGTGGGTCCGAGGTGTAATTTGAGCTTTACAGCGATTCTCTACTTTGTGTGTGTGTGTGTGTGGGGGGGGGGGGGGGGGGTTATTTATACACTTGGGTTAAGGTCAAAGGTTAAGGTCGGTTTCAAGTTCATAGGTCAAGGTCATTTTGGTAAATAGCTAATATCAACATTTTATTCAGGTTACTAGCGACCTTGACCCAAGGTCAAGGGTAAAAAGATCTGCTTCAGT
The DNA here is from genome assembly GCF_032062105.1 of Saccostrea cuccullata. Taxonomy (NCBI): domain Eukaryota; kingdom Metazoa; phylum Mollusca; class Bivalvia; order Ostreida; family Ostreidae; genus Saccostrea; species Saccostrea cuccullata. Next base: position 10,254 of record NW_026917870.1, on the reverse strand, counting down.
ATGTTACATGTCTTTACATTTAGAAATTCTTAATTCTGCATGAACATCGAAAGACTTAAGTATACTGTCGTTTAACGCATTCTGTATGCGCGCATGTGCATGACATCCTTGCATTTACTTTTGATGGTAGAATAATGTAGGCATTCATTATATCTATTCATATTCGAAATTTCAACCTGTATTATTGAGAACTAAGAAAGTTTTAGACATTTAAACTTTTAGCCAATCAGATTGCAGCACACGTGCATGTGCGTGCGTTCATGATTATTCTTATATATCATGCTGTAGATCTTCATAATGTATGACTATGTTCAAAATTTCAAAGGATTTTGTCAGAAAACAAAAAAGATATAAAGACTTTAGTTTCAGCCAATCGGAACGAAGCGCACGTGCATGCGCGTGAGATCTTGCTATTTTGACCATGTCATCATGTCTATACTACTATTATAATCTTATATTATGAGTTTCAAAGCATTTCATCAAATATTTAAAAGGTTACGGCTATATCTATCATATTGGTCATTTAACGCGTTACACGTGTGCGCACATGCACGCACGTGCGCGCAAAATGACCTTCGTTCCGCACATCTACATAACATACCTAGTGACCCTAAAAAGGTTTCACCTAGATCGGATGAGTAGTTTACGAGAACACTCGCGGACAAAAAAAGTACCGGAGAAGAAAATTCAGAAAAAAAGTAAAAACAATATGTTCCCAAACTTCGTTTGGGGAACATAATAAGAACATAAAGTCCGCCGAGAACCTGTTTTATACGCAATAACTCACCTCATGCCCCTGCGCTAAAAATAGCGACATGTAATACTATAAATACTAATAAAACAAACGGGGCGGGGCACTTTGAGAGGGGCGAGTAGGGAGTTTTGATATAAAATTACATTGCATAAGCTCAAAATCTTCATGAAATATCGCCTGGAAATAATAGTATTATACTCAGACAGAATGTATTAATTTACGACCTTGAACTTTGACCTTTTGACCTCAAAATCAATAGGGGTCTTCATTAGGCCACAGGGAGTTGTATAAAATTTCATTGCAATAGCTCGAATGGTTCTAGAGATATCGTGTGGAAACGAAAGTGTTTTAACAGACAGAATTTGCTTATTTATGACCTTGACCTTTGACCTCAAAATCAATAGGGGTCTTCTTTAGTCCATAGGGAGATGCTATGGTAAATTTCTTTGCAAAAGCTCAAAGGGTTCTCGAGATATCGTGTAGAAACGAAAGCGTTACAGACAGACAGGAAGACGGACGGACAAACCCAAATTAATATCCCCCTCTTTTCAAGCGGGGGTCAAAAAACGCAAAAGACTTGCACATACCCATAAGAAAGCAGTATTGTTAATTTTGGAAAGAGATTATATCGGCCGAATGCAACCTGGAAATAAAGATGCAGTTAAAACAGTAGAAGGTGAAGTCCAGTGTAGGGTTTTGACATACTACATTGCTAACCTCCACGAAAAATCCTTTCAGAAAATCCTCACATTCACTTTCAACCTTTCGACGCATGCGACCAAAACACATACTGACGACGACAATTCTTATACGCAATATCGCATCTGCACAAAACATCAGAACTTTGGTTTCAAGTTAAAGATGATGTTGAATTATCGTATAGTTACAACAAGTAATCCTGATGAATTTGTCAAACAACAGAGCGCAATTCAGAAGGAATGTTTTCCAGAGAATGTACAAGCATTGTAGATGTACCATGTACCAAACAACTACCCTTGAATACATCGCGTGAGGTATGAAATAAGGTCAGTATGAGTAGTCAGAAATTTTCAGATAAAAAAAACCTTATCATTATTTATGATCAACTCTTAAATTTACAATAAAAAGTTTAATGCCCCCTTTTAGGTCAGCGAGCGGAAAGATTTAAAAAAAAAAAAGCATGACGACCAACATAGATTAGTTGTAGTTCTGAACCAAAGAAATGAGAAGGCAGGAACAAGACATTTTTTCATAAAACTGAACATTATTTTAATAGTGGCTGCAAAATGTACTTGGACTCGAAATGCCCTTTCAACCACTATTGAAATAAATTATTTCAATAGTGAACGTAATTTCAAAAATAGTTACAACCTGTGTTTGGTTTTGAAAGGCTCATTTAACTACTATTGAAATAATCATTTTAGTACAAAGTGAGCGATATTTGAAAGATAGTAGCAATACTTCTTCTTCAGAACTTCTTACAAATTGGATATTTCAAAAAATAGAAATCAAGTTTAGTTTTAACCAATCACTCCTACATTATTTTTAAAAGATTCATTTTTTAGCTCACCTGAGCCGAAGGCTCAAGTGAGCTTTTCTGATCACATTGTGTCCGTCGTCCGTCCGTCTGTCCGTCCGTCCGTAAACTTTTCACATTTTCGACTTCTTCTCAAGAACCACTGGGCCAATTTTGACCAAACTTGGTACAAAGCATCCTTGGGTGAAGGGGAATTTAAATTGTTAAAATGAAGGGACATATCCCCTCGCAAGGGGAGATAATCAAGAAAAGACAAAAATAGGGTGGGGTCATTAAAAAATCTTCTTCTCAAGAACCACTGGGCCAGAAAAGCTGAAACTTATGTGGAAGCATCCTGGGAAAGTGTAGATTCTAAATTGTTCAAATCATCACCCCCGGGGATTGGGCGGGGCCACAATGGGGAATCAAAGTTTTACATAGAAATATATAGGAAAAATCTTTCAAAATCTTCTTCTCAAGAACCACTGTGCCAGAAAAGCTGAAACTTATGTGGAAGCATCCTGGGAAAGTGTAGATTCTAAATTGTTCAAATCATAACCCCCGGGGATTGGGCGGGGCCAAAATGGGGAATCAAAGTTTTACATAGAAATATATAGGAAAAACCTTTGAAAATCTTCTTCTCAAGAACCACTGTGCCTGAAAAGCTGAAACTTATGTGGAAACATCCTGGGAAAGTGTAGATTCTAAATTGTTCAAATCATGACCCCCGGGGATTGGGCGGGGCCACAATGGGGAATCAAAGTTTTACATAGAAATATATAGGAAACATCTTTCAAAATCTTCTTCTCAAGAACCACTGTGCCTGAAAAGCTGAAACTTATATGGAAGCATCCTGGGAAAGTGTAGATTCTAAATTGTTCAAATCATGACCCCCGGGGATTGGGCGGGGCCACAATGGGGAATCAAAGTTTTACATAGAAATATATAGGAAAAATCTTTCAAAATCTTCTTCTCAAGAACCACTATGCCAGAAAAGCTGAAACTTATGTGGAAGCATCCTGGGAAAGTGTAGATTCTAAATTGTTCAAATCATAACCCCCGGGGATTGGGCGGGGCCACAATGGGGAATCAAAGTTTTACATAGAAATATATAGGAAAAATCTTTGAAAATCTCCGTCTCAAGAACCACTGTGCCAGAAAAGCTGAAACTTATATGGAAGCATCCTGGGGTAGTGTAGATTTTAAATTATACAAATCATGACCCCTGGGGATTGGGCGGGGCCACAATGGGGAATCAAAGTTTTACATAGAAATATATAGGAAACATCTTTCAAAATCTTCTTCTCAAGAACCACTGTGCCTGAAAAGCTGAAACTTATATGGAAGCATCCTGGGAAAGTGTAGATTCTAAATTGTCAAATCATGACCCCCGGGGATTGGGCGGGGCCACAATGGGGAATCAAAGTTTTACATAGAAATAAATAGGAAAAATCTTTCAAAATCTCCTTCTCAAGAACCACTATGCCAGAAAAGCTGAAACTTATGTGGAAGCATCCTGGGGTAGTGTAGATTTTAAATTATACAAATCATGACCCCTTGGGGTTGGGCGGGGCCACAATGGGGAATCAAAGTTTTACATAGAAATATATAGGAAGCATCTTTCAAAATCTTCTTCTCAAGAACCACTGTGCCTGAAAAGCTGAAACTTATATGGAAGCATCCTGGGAAAGTGTAGATTCTAAATTGTTAAAATCATGACCCCCGGGGATTGGGCGGGGCCACAATGGGGAATCAAAGTTTTACATAGAAATATATAGGAAAAATCTTTCAAAATCTCCTTCTCAAGAACCACTGTGCCAGAAAAGCTGAAACTTATGTGGAAGCATCCTGGGGTAGTGTAGATTTTAAATTATACAAATCATGACCCCTGGGGGTTGGGCGGGGCCACAATGGGGAATCAAAGTTTTACATAGAAATATATAGGAAGCATCTTTCAAAATCTTCTTCTCAAGAACCACGGTGCCTGAAAAGCTGAAACTTATATGGAAGCATCCTGGGGTAGTGTAGATTCTAAATTGTTCAAATCATGACCCCCGGGGATTGGGCGGGGCCACAATGGGGAATCAAAGTTTTACATAGAAATATATAGGAAACATCTTTCAAAATCTTCTTCTCAAGAACCACTGTGCCTGAAAAGCTGAAACTTATATGGAAGCATCCTGGGAAAGTGTAGATTCTAAATTGTTAAAATCATGACCCCCGGGGATTGGGCGGGGCCACAATGGGGAATCAAAGTTTTACATAGAAATATATAGGAAAAATCTTTCAAAATCTTCTTCTCAAGAACCACTATGCCAGAAAAGCTGAAACTTATGTGGAAGCATCCTGGGATAGTGTAGATTCTAAATTGTTCAAATCATAACCCCCGGGGATTGGGCGGGGCCACAATGGGGAATCAAAGTTTTACATAGAAATATATAGGAAAAATCTTTGAAAATCTCCGTCTCAAGAACCACTGTGCCAGAAAAGCTGAAACTTATATGGAAGCATCCTGGGGTAGTGTAGATTTTAAATTATACAAATCATGACCCCTGGGGATTGGGCGGGGCCACAATGGGGAATCAAAGTTTAACATAGAAATATATAGGAAACATCTTTCAAAATCTTCTTCTCAAGAACCACTGTGCCTGAAAAGCTGAAACTTATATGGAAGCATCCTGGGAAAGTGTAGATTCTAAATTGTTCAAATCATGACCCCCGGGGATTGGGCGGGGCCACAATGGGGAATCAAAGTTTTACATAGAAATAAATAGGAAAAATCTTTCAAAATCTCCTTCTCAAGAACCACTATGCCAGAAAAGCTGAAACTTATGTGGAAGCATCCTGGGGTAGTGTAGATTTTAAATTATACAAATCATGACCCCTTGGGGTTGGGCGGGGCCACAATGGGGAATCAAAGTTTTACATAGAAATATATAGGAAGCATCTTTCAAAATCTTCTTCTCAAGAACCACTGTGCCTGAAAAGCTGAAACTTATATGGAAGCATCCTGGGAAAGTGTAGATTCTAAATTGTTAAAATCATGACCCCCGGGGATTGGGCGGGGCCACAATGGGGAATCAAAGTTTTACATAGAAATATATAGGAAAAATCTTTCAAAATCTCCTTCTCAAGAACCACTGTGCCAGAAAAGCTGAAACTTATGTGGAAGCATCCTGGGGTAGTGTAGATTTTAAATTATACAAATCATGACCCCTGGGGGTTGGGCGGGGCCACAATGGGGAATCAAAGTTTTACATAGAAATATATAGGAAGCATCTTTCAAAATCTTCTTCTCAAGAACCACGGTGCCTGAAAAGCTGAAACTTATATGGAAGCATCCTGGGGTAGTGTAGATTCTAAATTGTTCAAATCATGACCCATGGGGATTGGGCGGGGACACAATGGGGAATTCAAGTTTTACATAGAAATATATAGGAAAAAGCTTTGAAAATCTTCTTAATAACAACTGGGCCAGAAAAGCTGAACTTTATATATGGAAGCATCCTGGGGTAGTGTAGATTTCAAATTGTCTAAATTATGATCAGTGGGGTAGGGTGGGGTCACAATATGTATTACAAGGGGTTTATCTAGTAAAGTACAGAATTGTCAGAGCTTCTCAGGTGAGCGATGTGGCCCATGGGCCTCTTGTCTTTTGGTAAAGACAACCCGTGCGATCTATAAAACGTCTTGATTACAGATCCTGCTGAAGTGACAACATCACCGAAAATGATCCAACCAGGTTCAAATAATAATTTATAATGCCTAAAATTAAGAATGTTGACCAAATCTGCATATTAATTGTTCTTACAAATGTCGATATTATTGTACTTTGAAACAAAATCTATATAATCAAGTGCGTTGTCTTCAATTTAACGCACTATGAAAATCAAAGTACTGAAAGTACTGATACGAGTTGATGGTTGTTCAAGCTCATAAATTGAACACTGCTTACTGATAAAGAAATGAAATTGCCATTTAAAAATAGCAGAAATTTAGACTTCAATTTGATTTCTGATGTCAATTTCATGAGATGATGCACTGTATCATTAAATCCCATAAACAAATAATGTCATGTGAAATAATAAGGAAAGCATTTCTTTTTACATTATAATTATACATTTATTGTGTATTACTGCCCTATTTTAACAAATGAAATGAAACGCTCTTTCATAACTATCATGGTACAACAGTATCTGAATGTCTTTTATATGGATACAGCAAAAGTAATATCCCTTTAAAAAAATATTTTTCATAATCAATTTGACAATTACTATTGTTATACTTATCATATAAATTTTTTTTAACCTTGCAGTCTTCCAGTTTGAATGTGTAAAAGCACAATATACAGTAAAATACAAGAAAATGATTTTCTTTTTAGAAAGTGAAAGTCGCTGTCACAATTTTGTTCATAATTTTCTCACAAGTGTAACGAGCATTAGGAATGCAAAATGTGTGTAATCTTAATCAGAAGTTTTACACAGGACCCTGATTTACAAATAAATGCTACAGTAATCAAAGTACTAACACAGTTTTGGGACACAGGAGAAAACTAATAATTATATTCTTGAGTGTATACACTTCACAACTGTTGCAAAAACACATGATCACGGTGAAATATTTGTTGCATATCACAAAAAGCTGCAAGATATTTCTTTCATGACACACAATGGACACAAGTTGGACAACTGCATTTTTTTCCAATGTAAATTGTAGCTAAAATCGGTTTTGAAATTCACAAACATGAAATTAATATAATATATATAAACATATGCCTCCAACATTATCTTGAAAATAAAATTTCTGCTATCAAACTGTGGTTTAAAAATGATATTGCTTCTAATTGATGTCGCTACAAAGTACATACTTGTGAATCAATGTACATATCTAATATAATAAGAGGCCCGTCTGCCACATTACTCACCTGAGTATCTCGGATTGAAAAAAAGAAGATATCAGTTCCATTTTGAAAAGTTTAACTTTATAAATGGTCTCAAGCTCCCAGGGGGAAAGGGGCATCATTTGAACAAAAATTAAGTTGTAACAAGTTTACAACACAACAGACAACAAAGAAATCGGATCAAAAACTCACTTAAGCTTTTGACTCAGGTGAGCAAAAATGTGTTTCGCCATGCAATTTTAAAAAAATTACAAATATGAAATTAAACCAGATAATGAACACAATAAATTGATATGAAATAAACTTTTTCCCAGAGGTAATATTACAAGGAAAAGTTCTCAATATGAAGATACACATTCTTCATTTCACATTTGTTCCAGTTTTCAAGGGGAAGCTTGTCCTCCAACATACAAAAGACTGACAGCACAATTTTCTAATATATATCAATGCTTGAAAGTGTTCTCCTACAACAGTAAGTTTATCAAATCTCCCAGCCATCCTTTATAGTGTATACCTCTAGAAAAATAAAATATTTTACATTATCATTAAAACGACATATAAATAACAAGTTACATTGAAGATCTGAAGGGTATTTTATTTATTATGACATTTCAAAAGTACCTCTTTGCTGTCCTAGAGATGTCATCTGGCATTAGGGAACCCCCAACATGGTAGTGATGGAGTTAAATTTCTCCGGAATGAGAAATTAACCAACAAACCTCCAGAAGCAGTGAAAAAGGTTTCGTAAACAAATCCTCCCAGAAACCTTTATGCTCTGGCCCTTGTGGTTATACTTCTAGAAAAATTACAAATTTTAAATTCTAATTAAAACAACATATAAAAGAAGAAGTAAAATGGAAGATTTGAAAGGTATTTTATTTATTATAACATCTTAAATGTAAATCATCATCTTTCCAAAGCAATAAATTAAGATCACTTGAATTCCAATCCTCTGTAGGAATTCGAACCACTTCTTTATACAAAATGCTTACAACTGCATTAGCAACACGTACACTGTCTACCTTTACTATCTTCTGAAAAATTGTTTGATGCTTGATGCATATCTGCTGCAATGCAAGAAATAGCTGAGACTTGCTTTGACAATTTTTCTTTGAACCTGATTATTTTCAAGAAAATTTTGTCTTTTTCTTTTTTTGAGCCCTTGACATCATCAACATAATCATCTTTAAGATCATCAAAATCTCGATCTGATCTTTATTTTTTTTTACATCTCAAATTGTTAATTCAACAGTATTATGACACAGGATGCCGTTGTACTCATCCAGAACATGTGTATTTTTTTTTCACATATTCCCATTTATGAATTTTTTTTTTATTTTATAATGAAAATTAATAAATAAGACAGTTTCACTCTGTTAAGTTACATTTAAAAAAGTTGTCTATATTTTTCTGAAGCGATATGAGTAAACAAAAATCAATTAAAATAACTTATTCCAGATTTATTATGAACAGGTGCTTGTGGTGGATTTTGATCCACTCCTGGCTAAAATAAAAATGGCGTCGTTCCAACAGATGCTTCATTCTCATCGTATTTTTCGTGTAATACAACAAGTAGAAATATTATCTTGGATAATTTCGTTTAGTTTCATTGCATGCAGAAAAATATTCATTCGATTTTCACTAAAACATGACCGATTCTCTCAAGAAAGTGGAAATCTACTCGAAAATTCTATGGCATGTCCTGTCGCACGACTGCTGTTTTGTGTGTTTTCAAAGACTTGAAATAATATTTCTAGTGAGGCAGTTGCCTCATTACCACAATGGAAGCTACTTATGCGGACAAAACAAAAAGAAAAAATCATATAGAATCAGGCCCCTGAAGCCGCGAAAACAAGGTGGCGCTAATGTTTACTCGGTCAGTACCATACCGCATACGAAGTCCTATTGATAAACTACTGGCTAAGTTTATATTTCAGAGCAACACGTGCAACTATACTTAAATGTACATGTATTTACATTTACGTACCTTCTGAAAATTTCCTGGTAAGCCTCCACAGTCCCGTCAATTTCTTTTGAAGTCACTGTTGTGCTGCCGATTTTGCGTGTTTTTGTTTACAAAACAAAGTAGCATGGTGCGTATGAATATGAAAAAGTAGTTCGATCTCTATGTTAGGCCTAATATGTCATTTGTATAAACCCCAACGAACTTGGCACAGAAAAATTAACCAATATTTTACGCAATTAGTTTGAAAAATTTTAAATATCGACAAGGCATATATACACATATAGGAATATGAGAAGTGACGAAATACACTCTCATTCTTCGGCGGTTTAAAATGTCGGACCGACACAATAAGGCATGTCAATGAAAGTTTTATTGTTTATACTTAAAATAAATTTCCTTTCAAAAAAGAAACATTGACATGTCTTCAATATATATGTTCGCTTTTATTTATGTAGAGTTTTTCAAGATGTGATACAATTTATCGTAGAAGGAACTGAATAAACGAGGTGTGTTATTTGGTTAAAATTAGGTCAACATTTGTAAGAACATAACTGAGTTGATGTCCATCAACTCGTAAAAATCAGAATGCGTTATAACAAACCATGTTGTCAATAATGGGAATTTGCAGGGCACTATCTGTGAATGCGCAATACTGCTCCAATTATTGTCCTTTTCAAGGTTTATGATATATCAGTAATATGAAAAGAAAGCGTTAGATGATAAACAAACATCAATTTTATTAACAAATAAAATGCAAGCATATAAAACAAATGCAAGCAAAATAAACCAAGATGGAATTATTCAATATATGGACATCCTTATTATTTTACATTACCGATATAATTGTTCAAAACATATTTGTTTGAGAATTATGAATTAATATGTAAATTATGGAATTATCTTTAAAAAAAAATAAAATCAATAATATTTTTTTTCTTAATCTTATTTCTTATACATGTATAATAAGACACATTTTGAAATGAATAAACATGACAAAAGCGATGGTTTATCCGAGATTCATTTTTCATGTCAAATAAGATTAGATCTGGCAGAAAAAGATATGTATTTTAAAAAAGACTGCGGTAATAAATTACTGGAAATTTTAAAACATTGTTCAAAGGCAAGTACAAAATAATAAC
>NW_026917869.1:0-13954 GCF_032062105.1 Saccostrea cuccullata | reverse complement strand
TCAACGTTGTATACTTAGTAAACAATATTTACAAAGTCACCATGTACATAATATTCGCATCTTTGTAATCATTCCATAAACGTATGATAAATAAATTAAGTACAGCTCCGTGTAAAAATCATGCAAAATAGGCATGTAGGTGATATATGAGGGTTCTCAGAATTTGATGATTTTCCACTCATAGTTTTCTTTCGCACTATGAACCATGTATGAAAAATAAAAAATGTTTTGGTTCATGGTTACCATGGAAACATGGGTAAAGAAATTTCCCAAGCAACTAGCCAATTTTCAGCTTGAATGAATAACAAAATCTCTTATCTTTCAGGCAATAATGAAATGTAATTACTGGAGGAATTTCTTTTTTATTGTTTTTTATCTTGAGACAAACATCTTAAGTGCTTTCACAACAAAAACCATAGAAATAAGATTCAAGATATTCGTATGATAGATATGGGAAAATATATGTTTTTCCTTTTTTGCTGACTCAGCATTTTCCTTGATTTTTGAATTATTCAATGTCGAATTACTCAAATGATGGACCTGATACAGACATCTTGTGTATATGATATTAAAGCAGAGGATTTTGTTTTTTAGAATTTGAATTCAGAAGCGTATAATTTTTTTTTAATTCCTACCCGTTGCTTAGCAACAAAAATGGATGTTTTTATGAATAAAAAGAGAAAATATGTAAAATCCTGAAGTTATAAATCACATAAATTCTAATCCTTAAATACTTAAAACAATTTTGACTACAAATTAAAATTTTTGAGACTTTTCTGCAAACTAGGGGCGATTTTACATTATCAAATCTACATGGTAACAGAAAATTCTCCTTAGCAACACATCATAGAATGATAATTTGAACACGTTTATGTACAATATTTTTAAAGATTCTTAAATCCATTATGTAAAAATTTAATCAGGTAGATTTAAAAAATGCACTTAACATTTTATATATATCTTTTTTTACATGATTAGCCCATAGCAACGATTTTGAGCACATAACAACCAATATATTCTATGAAGAGTTGTAGGCACTTCAACAGTTTGGTATACAGAATCAAGTTCACAGAATATTGGCATTTAAAATAATTGCCGTAGAAAAAATATATACATGTAAATATATACATTATAAAAATGAAAAATCTGCCAGTCTTCTTGTCATTGTTTATAAAATTGTAGATTTTAATCTTAATCCTTGATTATGCTGAACCTTCTCTCTTGGATATTAACGTTTTGTTAGAAAACAGTTTGGGTAAAGAACTAGGTTTGCTAACCCATGATCTTCAGCTACATTTTTCACCAATTTAATTCAATACTATTGTCAACTTGGACGTAAAATCTTTTTTCAATGCATAAGATTTCAATGTAATCCTTATACATAAATGTATACCACTATAAAATAGTTAATAACTCTTAGTTCCAGCTCTTTTGATGTGGGAGTAGAATATATTTCCTATTGAAACTGGACTTGAAAGCATTAATTAGCATATTTTAAAATACTGGTATTCTTGGATATGGATAAGAATTGCTGAAATCGTTTTTTATGTTTTACGCATATAAAATGAAACATATGTTAATAAAGATACACTGTTTGTTGTATTCTTGTATTGTTGTATTAATGACAATACGCTAATGTTGAAATCTAACAACACGCAAGCGCATTAATGACAATGCGCTAGCAGGTTAATGACAACGGGCTCGCACAAAAATGACATGGAGTTGTAGGTAAGCTCGAAGTAGTGTTGTTAGAAAAACACGCAAGCGTATTAACGACAACATGCTCCTGCATAAATGACAACAAGTTGTGTGTAAGCGCGAAGAAGTGTTGTGAACAATGCGCTAGCGCGTTGTCATTAATGGGCTTGCGTGTTGTTAGATTACAACATTATCGTATTCTCATCAATACAAAAATACAAGATTGCAACAACAGGGTATTGTAATTAACGCGTTTGCACATTGTCATTTATGCGCTTGAGTGTTGTTAGTATACAACACGCAAGCGCATTAATGACAGCTAGCGCGTTGTTCACATCACGACTTTGCGCTAACACAAATCTGTTTGTCATTAACGCGCTATAACGCGTTTACATTTATGCACTAGCGCATTGACATAAACGCGTTGACATTAACACGCTAGTGCGTTGTCATTAACGCGCTAGTGCATTGTCATTAATACGCTTACGTGTTGTTTCCAACGCGCACATAAAATTTTGCAATGGCCCTATCAGGACACCATAGCAAGTACAATCTTCGTATTAAACGTAAAGTTCTTATAACATAGACACACATACAAAGTAACAGAGACGGTATTTACCATGGGTTGAGAATGATATCGACAGTACAGGGAAGGCTTTATAAGTGATAGTTTTCAAATAACACATTAGAGACACAATATTAAAGGTGGAAACCAAAATCCTTGAACCATGCAATCATGTTTCGATATCATGGATAAAAAGAGCAAGGAAAACGTCTTAAAACAAAAAGTATTCTAATATACACACATATAATAGAAAAATGATACGGCAAACTATAAAACCAAGCTTATTCAGAGAATCTGTGTCCCGCGCTTAAGGAAAATGAGGAGGATGCTCAGATTGGGGGGGAGGGGGGGGGGGGGTTGATGCCCCCCTTTCCTGCATTTGCAGAATTATTAGACGTATCACAAATAGTTTACAGTATAGCAAATAAAAAATGCCACCATGGATACATAGATCTGACTGCTAATTCTTTAAAAGTGTATCACTACATGAAGACTCTTTCTTTATAAAATATTCATCACACTGTAATAATGATTTCATGCGAAAGTTTGTACACGCCATATGTCATAACTTCTTCATTTCCTATGCTGAATACTGCCATTTAGTGCATGTAAATAATAATTTTAAACTAGAAGTCTCTGTCAAGACTGTAGCTCTACTTGTTTGTACTTATAATAAAGGAAGGGAAAAGTAGCCATTGGGACTTAAAACTTAAGAAAAAGCACTATTATACAGAATGATGAGACTTGATTAAGTCTCTTTTTGTGGCAAGATTGAAAAATTAGACTTCAACTGTAGGAGTAGCTTTTAATAAAATTTATAAGAATTTTCAATTTTAGTTACCAACATCAGTTTAGCAAGTTGGCAACATCAATTAACAAAATCAACAACACTAAACTGATAAGTATGTATATTGGTCTATGTAGTCTACTTGCATGATAAATTATATCATATTCAGACTAAAACTGTATATGTCGTAGCATATTGTAAGTATTTCACAGAAATTTCTATTTTTGGTAACCATGGCAACACCATTCATCAAAATCACAAACTGATATACAGAATTATGTATCTTAATGTACTCTATTTGTGTGCCAAGTCATATTGAAATCAGACCAAAACTGTAGGAGTAATATCATTTTAAAAGTATTTTATATAAATTTCTATTTTTAGTAACCACTGCAACACCCTTTATCGAAATCAAAAACTGATACACAGATACATAGAATTATTTATCTTTGTGTAGTCTACTTGTGTGCCACGTTTTATAGAAATCAGACAAAAACTGTAGGTGGAGTAGCATTTTGAAAAATTGTTTACAGACGGATGGACTACGGACGCATTACTATCGCATAAGCTCTTCTGGTCTCTGACCAGTAGAGCTAAAACGCCCCCCCCCCCAAACACACACACACAAACATGCGATCATTCAGGAATCGAACCCGGCCTCTCACATGCTAAGAAAGAATCATACCCCTAGCTTGACTTTCAGTTTAGTAAAATGCAAAATGAAGGTCACATACACGTTTATACAACTTTCGACGTGGTCAAAATTTTACACAAAACACAGTGTTTAATTTAGCTTTTACCAAACTGTTATAAAAGATGTCATTAGAATATGAAATCCGCTAGAGTTGGGTATTGCGAGTGAAAACCATATTGCGATATATTGCAATATTTTACTTTGAATATTGCAATATATTGCAATATATTGTAGACTAATTATCATTAATAAATTTGAGCAGAATGTTTGAAATGCTGTCAACTTCAAAGACTATTTGAATTTTCCTTTAAGTTTTAAAGGGTGAGGAGGGATAAGACATTAATTGCACACCTAATAACACTCTACTTTTAATCAAATACCAGGTAAAATAATAAAACAAAGTGAACTCTCTTGTAGAATTTTCAAATTGAAATAAAAAAGTTTTTACAGATTATATAATCTTTTTTTCATTTCTATTTTTTTTTGGGGGGGGTCTAAATGAAGTAGCATAAAATGTTATTAAAGATTAAAACAATATACACTATTTGAAAATAATTTTATTATGGTTACAGAATGAAATTAAAACCAGAAAGAAATTGTGACCTATTTCCGTGCGTTTTGGGGTTTTAGTCTAACCCGACCTAAATTCACATAAAGACATACAATCAGGAAATGGCCTATTTCTACTGTTTTAATATACATGCTTCTGATATAGCATGGGGTGTTTAAAATGGCACGAAAGTTATTAAATATAATTAAAGCAACACTGCTTCAAGTGAAAACATGGATAATTATTTACTTGTAATATGTACACTGTCATGTATATTGAACTTGACATTTCATCGCGATGTCGATCTTGTAGATTCCGTGTGAGATTTTGGGAACCACAGTACACATGGTATACGCGCACAGTAGAAATGTTTTATATATTTTCTTTCTTATAATTTTTATTTTAAAGTCTTATTAATTATTAATTTTATTCTAAAGTAAGATATTCAAAACTGCAACAGTGAATTAAAAGCTTTCTCTCTCGCTCTCCTCTCTCTCTCTTTCTGTCTCTCCCGAACGCAGTTGACGAAGTATTCTTTCAACGAGAAAGAAAAAGCCTTAGAATTTTCAAGTTTTATTTCAGCAGTTTCTACAATAAACGAGGTTTTATATATATTTTATAAATATCGTGAAATACCGGTATCTCATTCTTTGTCGCGATATATTACCGTGGTTGGTAATACCGCAATATACCGATATACCGGTAATATTGCACAACCCTAAAATCCGCAGACAACCTGTATATTATGTAATTACATGTAACTCTAAATCTTTGAGCGTGATCAATGCCAACATAAGGAAAAGGGAAGATTATGCACAGATCTGAAGGGGGGCTTTAAGAAGAGCAGTCGGAACCATAGGGAGCTATTGTATAAAATTTATTTGGTAAAACTCAGTTTTTAATCTACATAAAGATATCGTCTAAAAATGAAAGTTTTAAATACACATGCAGAATGTCTGAATTTACGGCATCTGGCCTTTGGCCCTCGGGCTGATATTGGAGTTTCGGGTTGATCGATATTAGAATCATGGACTGAGGATATGTCACGATCTTGATCAGGGTCATTTTAGCAAGTTCGAGGTCACTGTTAGAAAGATTTGTGTCTGGCCCATATCTTTTATATGGATAAACTTGGTGAGTTCCAATTTTAAACTCTAAATCGATATTAGAATCATGGACTGAGGATATGTCACGATCTTGATTCAGGCCGGGTCATTTTAGCAAGTTCAAGGTCACTGTAAGAAATATTTGTGTCTGGCCCATATCTTTTATACGAATAAACTTGGTGAGTTCCAGTTTTAAAGGTAGCTTTGACCTGAGGGTGTATCATTTCCTTGACCCAAGGCCATATGTTCTTGTGCTTACAAGGCCTAGTTCAAGGTCACTGACAGAAAACGTTCAAAATTCTTGTCCAATTCATATTTTTCTAATGGATAAACTTGAATCTTGTACTTCACACAAATATTGTTTCTGACTGTAGGGCGTGCCATGGTCTTGACCCAATGTCAATTGGCAAGTTCAAGGTCACTCAAAGAAGAATTTCAGAATTCGTATCCAGTCCATTTCTTTTTTATTGATAAACTTATTTTATAAATTTAAACTTCTTGTTTAATCTTAATTATAAATTAAATGTAAATAAGTGTCAGAGGTTGAAAGGGGGGGGGGGGGCTTAATTGGATAAATAGCAAACATGCAGAAAGATCTTGAAAAAAGAAGTGCTGATTCCCCCTTTTTATATGATTTTTCAACCATGCAAGCATACTGAAAATTTAAACTTTTAGTTGGATTTGTTAATCCATAACATTATCTATTAATCACTATATACCTCAGAACTAAATCTTATGTCTTTATATAATAACAATTAAAATGAATGGTTGAAATGAATACTTCTAAATTGTTTATTGTTTAAAATCATATATGTTGGATCAATCGATTTTAGATTACAATCTCTCTATCATGTTTTCGTTGGCTATGGCAACAAAAAAGTCTAACAATAATATGTCGATCATATGAACATGCACTTTCCAGGTTTTTGACATAATCTTTTATCATCGTTCTAATGAAATATATTTACACAACATTTGTGTTATAAAATATTTTAAGGGGAGACAGGGTACATCTGATCCTGCGTGTATATTTGTTAAGTTTTTTTACCTTTAGAAAGATGAAAGAGTTCTGCATGAAAACTGAGTCAAAACTGTCTTATGTAAACAAAATTTTTTCTATTCCCGTTACCATGGCAATGTTCTTAGTTTGATTTTTGTTTAAAGACTTGTTTGTAGAATGTATATATTCATACGTATTTTTCTACCAGCAATCATTTACATGTCAATCATAAAATGTCCCGTAATCATGATTCTATGTACCAAAATTGTTGAAATGCTTACAGAGTATGACACTCAACTTCATGGAATATATATTGGTTGTTATGTGTTCAAAATTCTTGTCATGGGCTAATCAAGTAAAAAAAAACTTTCAATATACGCTAACTGCATTTTTTAAATCTGCCACATTAAATTTTACAAAATGGATTTAAGAATCTTTCACATTATTGTACATGAACAAGCTAAAATTATCATTCTATGATGTGTTGCTAAGGAGAAATTTCTGTTACCATGGAGATTTGACATTGTAAAATCGCCCCTAGTTTGCAGAACAGTCTGAAAATAATTAATTTGTATTAAAATTTGTTTTAAGTATTAAGGATAAAAAGTTATGTGATTTATAACTTCAGGATTTTACATATTTTCTCTTTTTATTCATAAAAACATCCATTTTTGTTGCTAAGCAACAGGTAGGAATTAAAAAAAATTATACGCTTCTGAATTCAAATTCTAAAAAACAAAATCCTCTGCTTTAATATCATATACCCCAGATGTCTGTATCAGCTCCATCATTT
The DNA here is from genome assembly GCF_032062105.1 of Saccostrea cuccullata. Lineage (NCBI taxonomy): Eukaryota > Metazoa > Mollusca > Bivalvia > Ostreida > Ostreidae > Saccostrea > Saccostrea cuccullata. The sequence goes on along the minus strand of NW_026917869.1, from coordinate 6,761 downwards.
GAGTAATTCGACATTGAATAATTCAAAAATCAAGGAAAATGCTGAGTCAGCAAAAAAGGAAAAACATATATATTTTCCCATATCTATCATACAAATATCTTAAATCTTATTTCTATGGTTTTTGTTGTGAAAGCACTTAAGATGTTTATCTCAAGATAAAAAACAACAAAAAAGAAATTCCTCTAGTAATTACATTGAATCCCCATTGTGGCCCCGCCCAACCCCCAGGGGTCATGATTTGAACAATTTAGAATCTACACTACCCCAGGATGCTTCCACATAAGTTTCAGCTTTTCTGGCCCAGTGGTTCTTGAGAAGAAGATTTTCAAAGATTTTTCCTTTATATTTCTATGTAAAACTTTGATTCCCCATTGTGGCCCCACCCTACCCCGGGGGGTCATGATTTGAACAATTTAGAATCTACACTACTCCAGGATGCTTCCACATAAGTTTCAGCTTTACTGGCCCAGTGGTTCTTGAGAAGAAGATTTTTTAATGACCCAACCCTATTTTTGTCTTTTCTTGATTATCTCCCCTTGTGAGGGGACATGGCCCTTCATTTTTACAATTTACATTCCCCTTTACCCAAGGATGCTTTGTACCAAGTCTGGTTAAAATTGGCCCAGTGGTTCTTGAGAAGTCGAAAATGTGAAAAGTTTACAGACGGATGGACGGACAGACAGACGGATGTGATAAGAAAAGCTCACTTGAGCCTTCAGCTCAGGTGAGCTAAAAACAGTAAAATTTCATTTTTTTCATTCTTCTTTAAATTGACATTCGTAACTCAAATTATTTTAAGTCCTCCATATATGTACCTGTATTTTACAAAAAATAAATATAAAATGTGTTTTAGGTAATCAAGGAAACCTAGCAAGTAGATACTTTTTACATGTAAAATTGATTACTCCAATAAAATTGAGAGGTTATAACATTCAACAAGGACCTTGAAAAAGAAGCATGTAAAATTCGTGCCAAATTAGCCAGTCTCTCCTCTGTTTACATTCTCGCACCTCAGATCTCCAGATTTCCGCATTATTCCGCATTTTTTCCTCATTTTAAATATGGAAAAAATGTGGAAAAAATACAGAGAGAATTAACAATATGGAAAAGCAGAAAATATACAGAAATAATCTGGAAAATATACGGAAATAATACGGAGAATTGGACTTAGTCTATTTTTCATCTGGAAAAATATTTAATAGCCATTCTCTGTAACCACTTAAACTTCGTTACCACGCATGGTCACCGATTTTGATGAAACTTCACCCATGCTTCGTACTTGACACCAGAAACAAATATCAAACAAAATTTCGTTGCTATGTGCCTCGGTTGCTATGGCAACAGCCGGAAAAGTTTGAAAAATCGAGATTTTCAGTCACTTAAAATGTTGACTGTGGCTTAATAAAAACTAGAAAAAGCAAACAAATCATTCTCACAAAAACATGACACCTTGATGTCACTTATACTGTAAAGAAACTGTTTAGAATATATCTCTAAGTAAGTGGTAACCAAGGGTACATTTGGAATACATTTAAAATGCTGAAATATGCTGAAAAACACTCCGTATTCACTAATGGTGGTTGTTACATGCTCAAACTCAATCAACTTCTTAAGAAAAACAATGAGAATGTTTGACCTGAAGTATATAAGTATAAGCAATATTATTCTATAAATAACTTTTATGGTTGCCATGGTAACACAGTGTAACCATGCAAAACCAGTAACTAAGTTTGTGTAAATGCTACTGTCTTGAGGAAAAACATGAAAATTCAAGACGGGCAATTATGCATCCTTAGGACCTTACAACACCAAAACCATAAGAAAAATTGGGTATAATTGCTACTTTGCAGTGTTACCATGGAAACAAAGTACCCGTGCATAAAGGTGAATTATTTTTCGCTGCATTAAGAATTAAATTGCCATATAATCAAGAAACAAATTAAAGGACTCAGCTTGAATCGTACTTATCTGTTAGAACTGAAGTTGAATATCATATATTGATAAAAATTGATGAAGAAAACAACACTGTTGCTATGGTTACCAAGGAGGGAAAATGTTAGATTTTGTGAACTTTATATCAATATTAAACCCTGTGAGCCAACTTCTTGCATCCACTTAGAGATTGGATGATAGTCAAAATTAAAAGTCAGGTTAGCTGTTAATAAATATCAATCATAAAAGTTTTGGGAAACTGCATTTAAGGGTACGTATCCTAGGACAGAAAATATTTTTCAGGTTTTTAAGCATATATTTTCTGCTTATTTCCATAGCAACGCTCTATTTAAAGAATCTAATCTGAATTTTTTCAAATGGGAAATCTAGGAGCACACCAACATCTTCCAAAATTGATCATTAGTTATGAGGAAATGTGCTTTTTTAAAAGATAGGATCAGATTTAAACATACAAAATGTTACTTTGAAGGCTCTCTATGGTATAAAAACCTTGGCAACCATTGCCAACCAAAATGAAATATCATAATTTGTTTTTTTGGTATATGTTTCATGGCTCTTTTTTCTAGTATTTGGTCACATTTCATCCTATAATTGCTTTTTATTTTTACATGTATGACTTTATAAAATTTAATGAATATTTTTTTAACTTTTGAATACTTTGTTACCATAGTAACGTATGTAATAGTTGATTTACCAAACATGTTTGTCATGCATTTGAGACATCTGACCTTCAACGTTTTGAAACAGTCACTGCCAATTGTTTGCTTTGCCGCAAACGTTAATTATGGGGCTCTAAACATGTTAAAAAATGCCATTTTTCGAACTTTAAGACATGTTGCCATGGTAACTATAAAACATAGCAACCAATTTTTGCCTGATTTCAGTTTAGGGTATCAAAGACTTTTATTATAGAGAGTTTGGAGAAATTCTGAGACTAGGCGTGCCACAGCTCCTATATAAAAGTTCAAGTCATTACAGAGAATGGCTCTTAACTCTTAACTTAGAATATTTTTCATCTGGAAAAAATACGGAGCTCTGGACTTCAGCAGTTCTCTGTTTCTCCTAAATGTTATGTACAATTTGATCGGGATCGAAAGAACGTTTCAAAAAGTCGGGCTCAGTGATCAATTAATTTAAACAACAGACCGCCAAAATTTGACCTTGGCTTCCATGTTGTAACGTCTGCACAGTTTTGAAGAGGAGGTTTGTTGACCAGGAAGCCCGAGATCGTATTGCTGTATCAACCAATAGATGCAGATACACGTATTTCATATACAGTAGGTCAGTCATATTTTTTTTAATGTGTGTCAGTGATGATGAAAAAAAAATTGCTCTAGGCCTAGGACTGAGCCATAGGCTCTTGGTTACAGGATGGTGTATTTTGTGTATTATGTGTTTTTCTATGTGTGCCTGAATACCCTCATTGAAATAAAAATGAAAATTCGCCGAAATTAGCACGTTTTAAAAAATGTCATATTTACTGTATATAAAAAAAGTAAAGGAGCGTCACTCGCCATCTTGAAAATCAGGGGGTGCCTCGGTTCACACTTGATTTTAATCAATATCTACATTTTTCCTACCGGTTCCTAGCTTCAAAAATGATTGAATAACACCTTTCAAACGTCTGCCGATTTGAACTTGCCGTATAAAACATGCAGTAAACACAAAACATCCTCTATACCATGTACAGACATCGAAAGCAACGTAAGTGCCGATTTCTAACGATGAAAAATGTAGAGGTGTCCCGGAATTACACGGAAACTCTAGATTTTCCATGTATTTCCGGGACGCCTCTACATTTTACATAGTCGAAATTGACACTTCCGTTGCTTTCGATAAACAGGTATAAGAATCGAGGATGTTTCGGTTCACTGCTTGTTTAAAACGGCATATGTAGGTCAACAGATGATAGAGAGTTGTCATTCAATCATTTTTGAAGCTAGATCTCGTCCGACACTGGTAGGAAAAATGTAGATATTGATTAAAATCAAGTGTGAACCGAGGCACCCCCTGATTTTCAAGATGGCGAGTGACGCTCCTTTACTCTTTTTATATACAGTAAATATGACATTTTTTAAAACGTGCTAATTTCGGCGAATTTTCGTTTTTATTTCAATGAGGGTATTCAGGCACACATAGAAAAACACATAATACACAAAATACACCATCCTGTAATCAAGCGCCTATGGACTGAGCTACCAGGCTACGCTCGTTTCAGCCAATATGCCCATGATTCAAATTATTCAATCAGCTCAAAGAACTTAATTATGATTAACCACAATTAAAGGTGTTAAATTAATTTTGGGGAGCGATGGGCTGTAATCTCTAGCATAATGATTTACCATACATTTTATTTTGTAGCGTCTGTGCAAAAGGAGGAGATTTTCTCAAAAAGAATAAGTGGTTATTCAACTAACTGTGTGCGATTTTAGCAGGCTTAAAGCTGGTTCATGGATGGTTATGTATGAGGTATATATATTCTTTTTTTTTCTTTTTTATTGCTCGTTTAATTAAGAACAGTTAACTATGATTGTCATTATTATAAATATTACTTTAAACAAATTGATATAAAGTTGAAGAACCCAAACTTGTGTTTATAAAAAGATTATAAAAGGAATAAAAGCAATTACCTGGTAATTTAAATTTTATTAATATTGCACCATAATTTAAGTATTTTTTTAACTTATAGGATTTGCCAATTCGACCGCTGCTGCAAGAAATTAAACATGCAGTGACCTTACAAATTACAAAAAAGTCTGAAGAAAATTTTTATTGGACAGATGGGTGTAAAGCACAGACCTGAGATATAAATTGAATATTGTGAGAATTATGAATCAGGAATGCAGGTAGAAAATGGCAAATGTGATCCAGATTGATAAAAAAATGTCTATAAAATTGCTTTTTTTTGGTAAATATTCAATGCTAGCTATGTCAATTGTTATTTTTTCCCCCAATATCTAAAAGTGTTGAACTTTTCACTACCACTTTTGCTTTTATAGAATAAATAGATTTCCATTTAATTTATATATATATATATATAATGCCACATTCTTATTTTTTTCATGATGAATTTGTGGCTTAATAAGAGTTCAAACTTTTTCCATACATGCTACTCTGTTTGTTTGTCAAAGATATAAGATCCAATACATTGCTCATGTACATAAGGCCATCCTTAAAAAATTTATTTTTTGCGGTAACGCGCCTCATCATTTTAGGTGTGAGTAGGTAGGTAGGCTTTTTTTTTTTTTTTTTTTTTTTGAGACAAAATGTCAGAAATGAATTTCGATTACATAGAGGTATAAACTATGTCTCAGATTTCACCTTACTAATCAAACAAGAAAATTAAAGCATTCTAAATGAATTCAGTCTTTTGCTCAAATATCAGAACACATCAGTTCTTTTTAGGCAAACTTTTTCAAAAAAAGTGACTCTCATCAGCCACGTACCTCAAATAACTGACTCCACACTAATCTAGTGTTTCGGGGGGGTGATATATATGAGGTTTAAGATTTTAATAGTTTATTAATTAGCTGCAAATCGCCATCATCCCACGTGGAATTTCGTCTGCCACCAATTCTGTGGCCATCTCGTAAACATCATAATCTGTAAGCCTGGTAAGGTGGAACTGACGCAGAAAATTTTGGACTAGTAATTAAAATATTTTTTCACTGTAACTGACTGAACTATAGAGTCAATATTTCCCGCAACCATCTCTAAATTTGTAAATCACAAAGACGTTTTAATATTACTTGGGGGAAAGATAAAGCGTCATTGTAACCGAGGCGTAATCAAAAATCAATCGGATAAAAACGGCATAGGTGCAATGGAGACGTAACAAAATATCAATCGGATAAAAACGGAAAATGGATACGTAAAAAAAAAAAAAAAGATTTTTGAACCGATAAAAAAAATCCAGTCGGGTGGATTTTGGTGAGTCGGTCGCATTACCGCAAATAAACAATTTTTTAAGGATGGCCTAATGTGTAAATTTTTCATTCATTTAAATGTTTTTCTCATAATGGTATAATAAATTGTATATCATTTTGCACATTGTTGATGGTTTTGTAAATATTTATGTATGTATGCATCATGTAGCAGTTTTAAGCCATTTTATAACCATGTGATTAACTCCGTATTTTCTCCAGATTTCTGTATTTCCGCATTTTATCAACCAAGTAAATACCTCCATATTTTTTATATATGGAAATGCGGATATCTGGAGAGAATACGGAAAAAGAGTCCAAATACTTCCATCCATATTTTCTCCATATTTTGAATACGGAGAAAATCTGGAAATTTGAATCTATGGAAATCTGGAATGAATGCGGAAAATTAGTCCAAATACTCCCGTCCGCATTTTCTCCTTATTTTGAATATGGAAAATATATGGAGATCTGAGGTGCGGGTAATGCACAGAAAGGTGTGAAAATTACACTTGGTAACAGGAAATTGCTTCACGCCTGAATGCACGCTGTTGACCAGGTTTGGAGATAATTAGAATTGATTGACAGCTGCATTAATTTATGCATTGTTTATAGATTTTCAAACAGCCTTGATTTATATACATTTTATAAACACGGAATCTGCAATTTCTGTTTTTTTTCCCTTGAAATACATTATATCACATAAAGAAACAAAATATTCACTATTTATCTGAATAAATAATAAATTGAAAAAATAAATATTAAATACATATTTATGTACTTTATTCAGTTTTGCATTGCTGTAAAAAATGTTTTAGCCATAAAAAATTAACTTGTTTTTATGAACAACTTATTTTAAATTTCATATACATTTGAAAGCAAAAT
>NW_026917868.1:0-13978 GCF_032062105.1 Saccostrea cuccullata | reverse complement strand
GATATCCAGCTTGCCAGACGTATCCGTGGCGAGAGAGCCTAAGCCTATCCTTGTCTCAGACAAACACAAACGGCCGTTTTCACGGCCACCTAAATCTTTAGAAAAGATGCCTTCATGCAATCCAAAGAAACGTAACAATAAATATAAATTATAAAACACAGGGTAGATCTACTTCGGTTTTCACATAAGAAACCTCTGAATAAGGTCAGGATATTACTGGGGAAATATAGAATAAAAATTATTGTATTTCGGAGAATATGCACAGAAATATACCGGCTAAAATTACGACAGTTTGCAGTCGTATTATTGTTAATGAACAAGCGAGTGTCTCGCACACACGCGAAAAAATAAAATAAAAACACCCTTACACACATTCATTCAGCGGTGTAGACATAAGACAAATGCATAGATCTGATAACATTGATTCATCAAAAGAACCATGAATATGAAGGAAAACACACGTATGTCTCTTGTGTATTTCACGTACAAATGACAGATTATGTGTATTTATTAGTCAATTAATATGTAGAAATGTGAATGCATCTTGCTTATTCGGATACAGAGAGAGAGAGAGTACAAACAATAAAACATTGAATGCTGCTTTTAAAGGAAATACTATAACAAAGTTAGTTGATTGAACTACATTCAAGAATTGTGATTTAACCCTTTATACATTGATTATAAAAAAAACCTATAAAATTTTATTTCATTTTTGTTTGTCTGTTTCTTTCTGGGTTTTTTATGATACATTCGTTAAATATGTATATAGTGGTGTCAGGTTTAATTCAGATTATTGGTTTTAATGTAATACTCGGATTAAAAAAAAAAATAAATAAAATAAATAAATAAATAAAAAAGAAAGAAAGAAACCAACCAAACAAAGAAAAAAGTAACAAAATTCCTATCAATAAATATTTAAAAAATCGAAAAATTGAATTATATCTTAATATTGAACGATAAAATATGGAAAGGCTGATTTTTATGATGGCTTAAAAATATGGGACACGGTTTAGTAGCAGCTCAAGGGCATACAAATGTAAACAAAAACATATGTAAGGCGCGCAGAGCGTAAACCAATCGCGCTGTGGCTTTCAGTGTGCTTTCGGGACTTGCCGAGTTTTCAAGACATTGTAGTTTCTAGCGCGTCGTGTAGTGACTGCTATATATACCGTGATTCCCGTCGTGTTAGAACATTTCAGAAGATTATCTACTGAGAGCTGAACTATGTCTGGACGTGGTAAAGGAGGAAAAGGTCTTGGAAAGGGGGGCGCTAAGCGTCACAGGAAGGTCCTGAGAGATAACATCCAGGGTATTACCAAACCCGCCATCCGTTGTCTTGCACGCAGAGGTGGAGTCAAACGTATCTCTGGACTGCATCTAACGAAGAAACCCGTGGTGTCCTGAAAGTTTTCCTTGAGAATGTCATTCGTGATGCTGTCACCTACACAGAGCACGCCAAGAGGAAGACTGTCACAGCCATGGACGTTGTCTATGCCCTGAAGAGACAAGGACGTACCCTCTACGGATTCGGTGGTTAGATACCCCTATGAGCATTTGCTTTTGAAGAAGCAACAACAAACTGCCTGTTTTCACGGCCACCCAAATTCTTAGAAAAGATGCCTCTAAACAGACGTGTAAAAAGAAACGTGTGTGTTAATAACAGTTCTTTGTTAAATTATATAATTGTCAACAAATATATGTTGCTGGAATGGGGCATAACATAGCTAGTCCTGCAAGAACTAGTTCACAGGGTAGGGAAAACAAAACAGTAATTATTTTTTTATGTTCCTATAATCCGAATATAATTGATTTACATTTTATACCATGTCTCCTTTCTGATTTTCAAAGAGGGGGCCGGGTTGAGAGAGAAAACATCCCCCCCCCTCCCCTAATTGTTAAAATGCATATGATATTCTACAAAGACACATCAAGTACACACAGCAAATTAAACAACGCATAGGGTTAGCTATCGTTACAGCTTTCTAAGACTTGTTGATCAAAGAGACTTTTAAAAAAAATGAATAGATAAATACAACTCTGCACACAACTCTTCTGGTCAATTCTACTCTGACAAGGAAGCAAGAGTTATCCTTCTTGTCATAAACTTCATATTCCTTGAAGTGATTAGATGCTGATTTTTCCTCAACATTTGACCCTTTCATCAATAAATTTATATATAAATTCACAGTTGTCTTTTTTTCTTTTTGGTTCTTCTTCACTTTATTATATTTGCATCCAAAGCCAACACAAGGTACAACAACATTGACATGGTTATTTTTTTTCAAAAGAAACAAAAACATCTATTTCTAAAAACCAGCATGGTTTAATAATGTGATGAATCTTGGTCCTCATCCATGTGGGAAACAAACAAATGCACACACATAAAAAGCAAAATGTTAAGCGAGATGACATTTTTATAGGCTAACGTGTGAAACACTAGGATTCATATATTTATTTATTTCATAACATAATATATACATATCCAATATGACCCTGGTACATTTTGCGTCGAAATAATAAATACAAATGTATTAATATAATGAATTGCTAACATGCAATGGGTTTCTTTTCTTGTTCTCAAATTTTCCCCTGAAATACACTTTATATATGAAGACCTTTTTCTCATGCTCTCAGCTTTCATGTCCTGTGAAGATAACCTAATGGGTAATGTATTTTGTTTTTGCATTGTTGAAGGGGTTACTCTTCGCCAGTACACTAGATAAGAAATGTATTAAGACAGGTAAGTATAAAACTCGTTTTATTTTACAAAAATCTTATACACTGTACAGCTGACTAATAACATTTTGTCATTGTCAGAGTCACACAGCGCCAGTTTAGTACAGGCATAACACTGTGTAGTTACAGTACATAGTCCTTAGTTGAGTGTTTCTCGTAGTTTGAGGGGGGAACTGATTATATTTATAGGCCAGGGAAATCAAATTAGCATTCTTAAATGTGTATTTTGAGAAAAATTAAGATATCGTTACTGAATTCTGCCTCTCAAGTGAACAATTTAACTTGGGAAATTCAATCGTGACTGTCTGGGGGCCTATTTTGTTGAATTTGAACACTGCAATAAGAACAATCTAAAAATGTGAATAGATAGAATGATAGACAGATTTATGGCATATTGGGATGAAGTTCCTTCTTTAAGCTGCAGCAAGGATGCAAATACCCACATTGAAACACACATGCAGGATCAAAATTACAGTCGTCTCGACACACTGGATGTTTTCTAGGCGTTCCGCGCACGGTGTAAACAGCAAGTGCGTGTGACCTGACTATTTCACTGACTATTTCACTGTTCACAGTTCCTGAGAAGTAAGTCGACGTTTTACACCCGTAAGTAGCCATGGCCGATACTGCCGCACCAGCAAAGTCCCCAGTCAAGAAGAAGGCCGCAAAGCCTAAGGTGCCTGCTGCCCACCCCAAGTACATTGACATGATCAGCGCTGCCGTTGCATCTCTGAAAGAAAGGGGTGGCTCATCCCGACAGGCCATTCTTAAATACATCATGGCCAACTACAAAGTGGGCAACGATGTTAACTTCATCAACGCCCACCCGAAGATGGCCCTGAAGAATGGTGTCAAAAAGGGTGCTCTGAAGCAAGCCAAGGGCACAGGCGCTAGTGGCTCTTTCAAACTTGGAGACAAACCCAAGACCGAAAGAAGCCTAAAGCCAAGAAAGTTGCCAAACCCAAGGCAGCCAAGCCACACAAAGACTCGATAGCACTGTAAACCCAGGGTAATTATTAATGTTTGAAAATAGCCTGCAGGCATATTACTATATTCTCCTATGAATATCCTGCAACACTTACATATAGCAGTAAGTAAAATTTATGAACATTTAATTTTATTTTCAGGTTACAAAAATAAATATATATATGTAAATACAGAACAGCCCACCCTCATGCACTGGTTGTGAAATTCCATTCAGAATATTCAACTATCATGCAATACACAAGTCTGAGTATAGGTGTTATGCCCATAACTTTCACGCCTCACACTCGGCATAAAAGGGTGCATACTTTGTTGCATTAATTTCGACGTCTGTGATTTTTCATGCAAATGTCCTGTAGCTTTTACATGGTTAAAAGATGCCTGAGAGCTAAAGATCCACACAATTTACAATATTGATTTTTCTTTTAAATTTAACCCCGTTTTCAGTACTGTATTGATCAGAACTTTGGTTTTATTCCTACGATACAAGTCATGCATGTTATCTAGGTCTACATACAGGAAAACGGTATCTGAGGATATATTTATGGTTTTTTTGTGCATGGTAACACGCACATGTTGATCACGTTAACGAGGACGAGCACGAACTGTATATACATGTATACAAGTAGATGTATTTAATACCCACATGCAAATTTATTACACCAAAGGATACGAAGAAGTTCTATAGTAATTTGAATTTAGTATAGAGAAAGAAATACTAGTAATGATTTTGACGATTTTGCTGCTGATTTCCATCAACTGCATGCTGGCAGATAAAAATCTCAGATCGGTCTCAGATCTCAATTCTCCATTGCTGAGCAGGGAAATCATCGATCTTCATTTTAACTTCTCGCGTTTAACTGAGAAATACAAACATTCTTTGAAGGTATGTGTAGGAAATGCAGTATATTAATTCTTTAATTATGATTTTTAAAATGGGATCCAGAATAACAATATTGTTATATGTACATAATATACTCAGTACATTTATTCATATCTTTTTTATGTAGGAAACCATATTTGAAACAAAGTTGGAAACTAAATGTACATATGTAGGATGTTCAACAAAAAGAAGCACTTCTCCATGTGGTAAAATTAAGTTTGTTAAATATCGGGAGTTTAATTACAGTGCTTGACCGAGGGAATTTCATAAGGGGGGGGGGGCAGTAGAAGATAAGGGATATGGGGGCTTTATTGTAGCCCCCAATGGGTCCAGAGCAAAGCGTTGATGGGGATCCGGGGGCGAAGCCACCGAAAGCTGAAAAATTTTTACAAATAAGAGGTGTTCTAAATAAAAAAAAAAGTCAAAGGGGGGGGGGGGGGGGGGTTGCATTATTACTTCGGTGAGAGATTCCTCATTGGAAGTTATGTATATTTTTTATGCTACAGGGGCGTAGTATCCGGGGGGGGCCAGGGGGGGGGGCCCACTTTTTTTCCCAACCTTACTTACACTATAGGAAATGTTAATTCAAAGCCTGTTTGCCCCCCCCCCCCCACTTTTAGAAATGTACCGAAAATGTAGTATAAGAATTGGTACTAAAAGTAGTTGACACTGAAAAAAAGTTTACCTACCTACCCCCCCTCCCCCCCCCCCCCCCCCACGAAATAGGATTTACTACTTTGGGCAACTTTTCCCCCCCTTTTTTTTTGCTTGTCAACTTTTTTCAGGTAAGTAAAAAAAAAATTTTCTCTGCCTGGTCCCCCCACTTTCAAAAACGATGCTACGCCACTGTGCTATACATATGCTATATTTGTTGTTGTTGTTGTTGAACTCTCATTTAATAGTTCTGAAGTCTAAGACTTGTCCAAAAGGATGGAAACGGAGAGGAAGAAGCTGTTATAATCTATTTCTGGAAAAAGTGAACTGGTTTCAGGCTCAGGTGAGGAAATTTTTTTAAAATCAATAAAAACAAGATAATTCCGAGAATTTGTGTACCCCGCTGAAGGAAAAACGGGGAGGATGCTCAGATTTGGGGGTCGACCCCCCCCCCCTTTCCCGGATTTGCAGAATTGTTAAATTTTGTACTGAAGCAAACAAAAAATTCCAATACGGATATAAAGATTTGAATGCTTATTCTTCGAAAGGTCCTTTTGATGTAAAATATTCATCACACAGTATTAGTTTGTAGTCTTTGTACACGTCATCCCTCATAACTTCTTTTCAGATGCTAAATACTATCATTCAGTAATTCATTAAAAAAAAAAATTAAAAAAGGCTCAATCGGGATTCGAACAAGGGACTTTCGCATGCAAAAGGGGAATCTTTCCCCTCGGCCATCGACGAACTTGACATATCAAGGACTTAAATGCAAACAATAAGTCACATACATATTGTATACATGTTTACATCACTTTCTACATTGTCAAATAAAAAAAAACGAGTGTTGGTACTTTAGCCTCTACTAAGCCCTTTGACTTCAAAATAGATATACATGTACAGGCGTGTTCTTCAGGCCATAGGGAGTAGTCATGTTGAAATTAATTGCAAAAGTTTAAAGGCTTCTCGAGAAATCGCTTGGAAATGAAAGTGTACAGACAGACAGAATTACAGCCGAACGGAGGGACGGACAGAAGGGGTTGGGGGTTATGGTATTAAATTTAATTGTAAAAACTCAAAAGCTTCTTGAGATATCGCTTGGAAGTAAAAGTTTTACACACACATATACAAAATGTATAAATTTACGACCTTGACCTTTAACCTCAAATTTAATTAGGGTCTTCATTTAGTCATAGAAAATTGTGGTATAAAATAACATTGCAGAAGCTCAAAAGTTTATCGATATATCTTGCAAAAACGAAACTGTTAAAACAGACAGAATTTTTTTTAAACTTATGAAATTGGCCTTTTGACCTCAAAATCAATTGGGATCTTTCTTAGTCCATAGAAAATTATTGGGTAAAATTTCATTGCAAAAGTTCAGAAGCTTCTCGAGATATCGCATGGAAACGAAAGCGTTACGCACAGAGAGAACTAAAGACGGACAGACCAAAATTAATATACTCAACTTTTAATGGGGGACAAAAATTATGTCAAATACTGAACTTTTATTTTAATTAATCAAATAAAACTTTGAGGGTGTGTTCAAACTGTCGGTCTTACAGTCTGCGTTTTCTGTTTATCCTTGGGCTGACAGAATAAAATTACTAAATTATTTTGATACCGGTATTTAAATTATGCATTTTCAAATACAGAATCTTAAGGTAGTCCGATTCTCAGCTAGGAAGGATAACTCTTTAATTCATAATTTAATTCAAAAAGTCTCAAAACGAAGCTTGAATTTTTTCATGCAACAATTTAAATTTTATACTAGTACCTCTCAATGTGCTTCTAGGTTCTTTGAGGCTCTAAGAAAGGTCTTCTAACAAGTCGAAATTTTTACCCCTTAAAAGTATTTTAAAAACACATATTTAAAAAAATTGAGGTTCTTTTAATCTATCTATTAATACCAATGTTTATTAGCATGATATGAAATTAGGAGTGATTTATAGTGTTTTGCAGTGATAGGAAAATTTTTATACACTATTGTGTACTGTAAAATGATAAAAGTAATTAAATAGAAGAAAATAAAATACTTTATATGTATAAAAATCGAGCATTTTCTTCAAAAAGCCTGGATACCTATGGTTTTTATAATTATTTCTAAAATGTGTTTGTTGATCAAATTTCAAATTGGTATTTTTATGTGCATTTTTTGATGAATTTTTTTTTATAGATTTATTTAGTTTCTATATTTAATACGATTAACTTTAGAGGTGAAGTTTGAAGAATTATCTTCGGTAAAAATACACTACTTTGATAATTCAAAGACATTTTTGTGAGCCTTTTCAATAAGTCAATGAATGGCTTTCAGAACCTGAGGATCGGACTACCTTAAGTCAAAATAAGATTTATTATTTATATGCAAAAATTGAGACTTTATAGAACTTTCATAAAAGGTTCCTTATAAAACTAAATGTGTAAAATAAAGACACATAAATTGTCAAAATGATCTGCAAAAATCTCTTTATAGATAAATTGCCGGAAATACGATGCAAATCTTGTTCAAATTGAAGATAAACGTGAAGGCAAATGGTTAAAAAGACAATATCCGGGGAATAAGGCAGGTATACAGTGTACATAAAAATTCATTAATCCTAATTTTCAAAAATATTTATAAAACTAGTATGGTACAACATCCGTCTGAATCAGACTAAAATCTGTTGTCCATTTTTACGCCCCTTTAATCGAAGATTCGGGGGTACTGCAACTCCAACTTTTATTCGCGACAACTTTGTTTCGCGATTTACCAGGGATGAACAAGTTCGCGACGATTAATTTTCGCGATCAATGCAAATGGTTTACAGTATATATTTTTGCATCGTATTTTAAACATTAATAAAATTATAAGGATGGAAAAAGCTTTCTTGATAAGAATTTTTGCTATATATATGTGTGTTTAACCCTCTTACTGCCAGAGGGGTCATATATGGGCTCTACCCACTGGCTGCCACAGGGGTCATATATGACCCATCGAAAGTGTTTGATATATCAAGTTTTTATCTATTCAAGAGCCATTGCCTTTGGTTTCATAAATATTGAGGATAAAGTTTACTTTGTGTGCTTGCCTTAAGGACATAAGATATCAAATTGTGAAAATTTTTGCATTATTCAAAGAAAAATGCACAAAATTACAAAACATAAATTCCAGATTTTTTTTCATCAAAAATTGTTTTAGAAGAAAACAAAGCCTCTTTAGACATTAAAAGTATTGCACATGGGTCCTTCATTAAGTGGAATTCTTCAACTCAAGGGAAGAACCCAATAATGTTCAAACTACATTGCTTATGACCTTAATTCTGTGACCATGCCTCTTAATTTCATAAATCAGTACTTTAACCAAAATTGATCTCATATAAAAAGTAGACATGAGAAAGGTTTACCAGCTAATGTCCTTTGGATCATTTCCAAGACTACTAATATCTAACCCAGCAGCAGAAAAACACTGCATTAGATCGCAGTTGGAACCACCTGCAATAACATAAATATTATATGATACAAAGGTGAAAGTTAAACTAATGATACTTTTCATACTGATAAATGTTGGTTGGAAGAACATATTTCTGCTTCGTTATTTCTACACATCGTAAGTTTGCATGCCTTTAAAGTATTCTCATTTCAAATTAGGATTGAGGCATAAGAAAATAACGATTTCTCTCTTTCCTTTTTACATTTTGATTCAATATGTAGAAGTCTGGCCTGGGGGCCATAAAACTTAGACGAGCTCACTTTTGATCTCAGTCTTACTTTTCCACTATATATTCCTTAGAAAAAAAAGTGAGAATGAGATCAAAAGTGAGCTCGTCTAAGTTTTATGGCCCCAGACCTGTTCAAGAGTTGCAAAATAAGATCGATCCTATAATCCTAAAGTCTCGGGTTTGATTTCACTGGAGATCGTTCCTTCGGATGAGACCATATACACCGAGATCATGTGTTGCAGTGGATACTGGTACGGTAAAGATCCCTTAATGCTCAATGGTCCAAAGTGCCGAAAATAGGTTTAAATTTGCAGCGCAACAGTGGCAAGTAGTGGCGTCTCTATATACTAAGTGACAAGATGTATTTGTGAAACACTGATGACCCCGTATGGCAATATAGAGAAGATTAAATTCTCAAATGCAAATAAAAAATGTTGATATCCAAAGTAATTAAGGCCTTCTCACAAGAAATACAAATGTGAAATGTAAGACTCTAGCACCACCTGTTAAAAAATATGACCAAAGTTAACGTTTTGTAAAAGGTAAGTCACACTCAAGGTCAAAGGTCATGTCTCTTGGTTTTTAAAGTAAAGCCGTGTCACAAAGATTACATATGGGGGGATGAAAGCCCTTGCCGTTCAAAGTTATTGCCAATGTTAAAGTTTTTAATAAGTATGTCACACTCCAAGAGCAAGGTCCAAGGGTCAAAGGTGTTGGTATCCAATGAAAGGTCATGTCACAAGGATTACACATGTAAAGTATGAAAGCCCTAGTCCTTTCCAATTCAAAAGTTATGTCCTAAGCTATTTTATTTTTAAAAAAAAGTAGGTGAATCTTTAAGATAAAGTTAAAAGGTCAAAGTTGTTGGTATACAATAGAAGATCTTGTTTTAAAGAGTACATATGTGAAGTTTGAAAATCCTAGCATCAACAGTTTATGAGTTATTGCTGAGGTTAAAGTTTTTCAAAAGTATGCCAAACTCCAAGGTCAAAGAGCCTAAGTTGTTGGTATCCAATGGAAAGTCTTGCCACGAAGAATATATACGTGAAGTATGAAAGCCCTTTTTTTAACACCAATCGTTCAAAAGTTAAATGGCTCAATTAAAAGTTTGGAATCCTGGTGTAAAAGTGTGACAAACTCCAAGGTCAAGGTCAAAAGGTCAAATTTGGTGGTACCTAAAGAAAAGGTCTTGTCACAAGGAATACACATGTGAAATATGAAAGCCATAGTCCCACTAGTCAAAAGTTATTATCACTGGTGATAAAAAGAAACTTTACTAGTTACCACATAATGCTCCTGCTTGTTGGAGATAGGTCTGGGCCATAGTATATAGCAAGTTTCCTGCACATGCATTGCGAAGACTTTCAAAACAACTCTCAAGTGAATGAAACGTAGCACTGAAAAAATAATAAATATTAAACATTTTTCTTTACCTAGAAAGTTCATGCAAAGAAAATTGTCAGTTAACAAATAACAAAACAAAATCAAATAATCTCGTCTCGATAAATACAATTAGTGAGACAAATAACATTTTCTCAAGATTTCTTGGTTTTACAGTTTTCAAATTGTATACCCATATGACTGGGTCTTACACTTGCTCAAAAACTTAGATTTATCTCCTGTATATGTGTGACTCCCGGTTTATTCGATACACAAGAACATTCTCTAACCACAATTAAATTTTAGAACGAGGCAAGCTATTGACAAACAAGTTTCAACTTATCATTTCCTAAGTTCTATGGTCGATGCAATGATTTTGTCAGTAAATACAATTCATCATTATCTTGACAGCGAGGTCACAGAGGGTGTAACATTTCGACAGGGAATGCTTAATTCTCCATGGCACGTGATCACACCGCTGATGCTTTGGAGGTTCATTTTACTCTACTTCCGATTTGTGTTTCATTAGACTTAGTAGCGGGAATGCCGGTCTTTATCTACATAAATTTTATCTATATCTCTTTTAAATTTGATCCTGATTATCTATGTAGAATATTAAGCATTCAAAAGCAACAATTATTCAAAGTATCATAAATTGTAGCAACTTCATTTGCTCTGTATGTTTAATCTATGATATGTTAAATATTTAGTGTCGAAATTATGATATACCAAATATATTTGTGAATTTATTATACCCCCCCCCCCAAACACACACCGCTTATAAAGTTAGAGGGAATATAGTGATCAGAATGTCCGTTCATCTGTCTGTTCGTCCGTCGGTCCGTCTGTTACGTTTTGGGCTACCCATCTCTTATCCGCAACTCCTCTTTTACCACTGAATGAAATTTAATGAGACTTTCACAGAATCAGTAAAATTTTTGTTACATAGTGCCATTCTGAATCTCCTATTTTACTTTTTAATCGGACTCATATTTCGTGTTTTCCACAGCAAAATATGGACACTGCAATTCTTTCTATAGTATTGAAGGGTATCCATTTCTTATCCATAACTCCTCCTTCATGTATATCACTGAATAAAATTTGATACTTGAAATCAAATATTTTTATAACATACTCGTAATGTTATTGTGCTATTCCTTTTTTTTTTAACTGATATTTATTTCGGGTTTCCCAGAGCAAAACATGAACTTTACCATAATAATCATAAGGGAGGTGGGGGTATCATTTAGTGAGCTCAGTGATCACAGTACCTCTTGTTTAGTCTTATTATGAAAGACTTAATATGATATGCACGGGCTAATGAAAAGCTATCTCTCTCACCCCTCCCTCTCTCTCTCTCTCTCTTAGATAACTAAAAAATCAGTTTACCAGGATACATTTTGTGCCATGCCTCTGTTGCTATTTATATTTATTCCAGCATCAGTGTAACATTGCTGAATGGTGCAGTTAGATCCAGCTACAAACATCAAAACAAAATATTACATTAGTCATTTAATATCTTTTCATTTCGATTATATATACACTACTTTTTGTGTTTGTGGGTTGTTTTTTTTTTTTTTTTTTTTTTTTTTTTTTTTTTGGGGGGGGGGGGGTGATGTTGTTGTTGTTTTGGTCACATGATGACTAGATATATATCATACGAGAAAGTTCAAATGGAATTCCTGGTAAAGACAAGGTATAATAGAAACGGCCGAATCTGACCCCTTATTTGCTGTAAAAATTAAAACTTTGTTTCAATTGTGAAAGTTTGTAGTTAAGAACTTACAATGATGTTTGTTTTTAAACCAGGACTAATTTTAATTCAAAGCTAAGACGGAGGCCACAAAGTGGTGCAGAAATAGGGAATTTTCCCAACTTTTATCAGTTCTGGTGGAATTTTGTGAAATTTTAGAACTTTTCACTTCGGGAAACATAGAGCACAAGCCTGCCTATCTGAGATTTTTATTCATAATATGCACCTGATACTAGTGCATTAAATATATAAATTTGGCAGATAGGTGAGCTTGTGCTCTATATTTTCTGAAACAAAATGTGCTGTAAAATCCATGGATATTTGCATAAAAATGAGGAAATTCGGATATTGACATATTCCCTAACCTTCCTGTGGCTTCTTTGTATCCCATAGCTTTTAAAAACTAATACTCTTTTGTGGCAAGGGGTGACAACAGTTTTTTACTGATTAATTGTTGCATCATTCTAAAAGACACCCAATGCTAGGGACCAAAAAAGGGGCTAAACCTATCTTTAAAACAAACCTGCTTTAAAAACACCATTTTCCAAAAATATTCATCAAGCATAAACCTCCACTAAAAACATTTTTTCAAAAGACTTCTTAAATTGAAAGCAAAATTGGGAAAAATAATTGATCGAATACATCTTATTATAATCTATTTACATATGTTTAATAAGATAATAGAGCCAAAGAAGAACCCTGACGATTTTAACATAATTCTACTACAATTTTTGCTGAGATCAAAGAAATGCCGCGGACATTATTCTCCAATAAATCACGAACGTCATCAAAAAATTATCAGATCAGAAACACGTATCAAACCTGTGCAGTTGAAATGTACATTTGACTTAAGTATGAAATACTTATTTAGACCACATTGATGTGTCGTCTTTTGCAAAAGTAACTGATGAGTAGGTTTCTAAAGTAAGAGGGGCTGTTTCATGGACCTCACTACGCCATATTTAAACTCCGTGATTTTAGTGATAAAGTGGTCAAATAGGAAACTGATTTTTTTTACTATATATTTTAAAAGATTTATGTATATAAGCTACAAACAGATTTATAATTACTAGTAATAAAAGGCTAATTCTAATTCGGCGAAAGCCCAAATCGTCTGCACTCTATTCGAATTCACAGGTAAACAAATTTACACTCGGTGCTAAATGGAACAACATCATCGCAGCGTGGTGACTTAATATAGAGAAACGATCAGTCGTATTTTAGAGCTGCTTAGTAGAATAGAAATAAAGTCCTTGTTGTCGTGAATGATGTAGAATAACCCCCTCGGTCTCGAAATGTTGTTCAAAATATATAAGCCTCGACTAACGCCTCGGCTTTTATTTTTCAACCAACATTTCTCGACCTCGGAGGTTGTTCTGCAACATTCACGATCACCACCATTGAAACACAGAATGCGACCATCAGCAAGATGTGGAAATATAGGAACACTTCTTTTTTAATCATCTAAAAGGGAAAAATATTCTCATCCATTGAATTTCAAGGTAATAGAGGATGAGGATAAAATAAGTTAAAAAGAAATGTAAAATTTTGTATTGTACTTATCGAATATACATTCGCATCATTTAAAACATGATAGTCAACTACTCAGTATTTGTATATGAGATAACAGTGCATGAATTTAGGGTTTTAATTCTTTATGTACATACCGGACTTTCTTCAAACTGAATGCTTTTTTCGCTCTTGTCACCAGCATTTTTCATTTCTATGGCAACATGGTTATCTAGATAAATGAGCATATCATAGAAATATATTTCAAACACTGGGCCATGGGTTGCTATTTTTATTATGAACAAAAATTATTGGTGCGCAAAACATGGTCTTTTTCCTATCTCTTAAAAAATAGATATGTCAAATTGAATTGACAGTCAG